>NC_057800.1:329287154-329418037 GCF_018294505.1 Triticum aestivum | reverse complement strand
CGGCGTCGGGCAGCGCGCGGCGGCGTCGGGGCGGCGGAGGCGAGGTGAGGCGGCGGTGAGGACAGGAACCGCCACGTGGCGCCCGTCTATTGGCGCGGGGCGGTGTCCGGCACGGAGGCGGACATGTCCGGTGGCGGCGAGGCGTTTTTAGGGTTTGGACGGGGGAGAGATCCGGATTTCGGGGAAGGGGTCTATATATAGGCATAGAGGGAGCTAGGAGAGTCCAAATGAGGTGCGGTTTTCGGCCACGCGATCGTGATCGAACACTCTAGATGATGGAGAGGGTTTTGGTGGGTTTTGGGCCAACTTGGAGGGGTGTTGGGCTGCAACACACACGAGGCCTTTTCGGTCCCTCGGTTAACCGTTGGACTATCAAACGAAGTCCAAATGGTATGAAACTTGACAGGCGGTCTGCCGGTAGTAAACCAAGGTCGCTTGGCAAGTCTCGGTCCAATCCGGAAATGTTTAATCCCCACACACGAAAGAAAGGTAGAATTGACCACCGGAGGAGAACGAAGCGCCGGAATGCAAAACGGACAACGGGGAAAATGCTCGAATGCATGAGATGAACACGTATGCAAATGCAATGCACATGATGACATGATATGAGATGCATGACAACGATAACAACACACGGAGACAAAAACCCAAACCCGAGAAAATAAAATAACTTATGGCCGGAAACGGCAAGAGTTGGAGTACATATTGGGTAAATCACATCCAGGGTGTTACAACACTCCACCACTACGAAAGGATCTCGTCCCGAGATCTAGGACTGAAAGAACGCTGGGTACTCAGAACGGAGGTGATCCTCGCGTTCCCAGGTAGCTTCACGGTCGGAATGGTGTGACCACTTGACTTTGAGGAATTTGATTGACTTGTTGCGAGTCTTGCGTTCAGTCTCTTCAAGAATAGCAACGGGGTGCTCACGATAAGAGAGATCTTCTTAGAGCTCAATGTCCTCGAAGTTGACGGTGCGGTCAGGAGTCTTGAAGCACTTTCGAAGCTAAGAGACATGGAACACATCATGAACATTGGCAAAGTTTGAAGGAAGCTCGAGTTGATAGGCGAGGTCGCCTCTCTTGCTGACAATCTTGAAAGGTCCCACATATCTAGGGGCAAGCTTCCCTTTGATACCGAAGCGACGAGTACCTTTCATAGGAGAGACGCGGAGGTATACATGATCTCCGATCTCGAAAGCCAAATCACGGTGCTTACTATCATAGCAGCTCTTCTGACGGGATTGGGCTGCTTTGAGGTTATCTCGAATGAGTTTGCACATTTCCTCTACCTCTGTGATTAAGTCATTACCCAAAAGCTGACGTTCACCGGTTTCGGACCAGTTGAGAGGTGTACGGCACTTCCTGCCATACAAAATTTCAAATGGGGCCTTGCCCGAACTTGCTTGAAAACTGTTGTTGTAGGAGAATTCAGCATAAGACAATCCTCCCACTTCATGCCGAAGGAGATCACACAAGCCCTGAGCATATCTTCAAGAATCTGGTTGACACGCTCGACTTGGCCGCTAGTTTGAGGATGGAAAGTTGTGCTGAAGCAGATGTTGGTGCCCATGGCCTTCTGAAAAGAATCCCAAAACTTGGAGGTAAAGATGCTGCCATGGTCTGAAGAGATCACTTGTGGGATACCGTGCAGAGAGACAATTCGAGAGGCATAGAGTTCCGCCAATTGAGCTGCAGTGATTGACTCTTTGATAGGCAGAAAGTGAGCCACTTTGGTGAGTTTGTCGATGACAACGAATATAGCATCATTACCACGTTTGGACTTTGGAAACCCAGTCATGAAGTCCATCTCAATGTGGTCAAACTTCCATTCTGGAATGGCAAGAGGTTGGAGGAGACCTGCTTGCCTTTGGTGTTCTGCCTTCACTCTTCTGCAGACATCACACTTGATAGAGGCGAGGGTCCCGATGTTTCGATGAGATGGTGGCTATCGTTTTCTGTGGGAGTCGACTTTGACGATCTGACTACGAACGTGCGAGACGTCGCACCTTAGCAATCGCTAAACCAACTTACGAGGGTTATTGACCACGCCGGAGCACGATCAACCTGACCACGAGGGTCTGTTTCCTGCAAGCAAACGAAGAACAAGCAAGAAACTGAGATTGCAATCTGGATATTGCGAATATAAGATGAAAGCTTTATTGATCAAGGTGGGGTTCTGTGACGTCTTGGTCTGGTCGTTGGACACAAACGAAGTACGCAAAGTTGCAGCTATGGCGAACTTTTGATCTAAACAAAACCCAAAGTCTGAACGACGTCCTAAGGGCTGTATATATGGAGGAAGAGGGGGGAATTTCGTGGCCCTTGAGGGTGGGGTCCGAAACCAACCCTAACTCTTGTTTCCCCACACATACGGACTCTAAAAATAGCCTATACTTAAGTATTTCGAAATTACATGGGCCTGGCCCATTAATAAGGTGACACAGCACTTAGAATAGCCTATGGACGAATATTATGAAGTGGCATCTTGTATATTTCGTCCAAGGCTTCATGCACTCCTTATGGCGGCTTTAAAGTCCTGAAATCATCACTTGTAACTCCGTTCTTGATCCCCTTGCGCATGCCATCAACTCCATGTGTGTTCTTGCTCCAATGTTCATCCTTCTCCAAGCTAGGCCCTTCATTTGTAAGCAAAACAAATGTATCCAATTTAGGCAGCATCATAATCTCATGAACATTAGAATCATTACCAAGAAACGAAAGTACCTGGTAATTTAATTGGCGTGCGCGAGCTCTAGTAATTGGTCCAGTATATGTAACAGTAGGGGCTGTGGGTGTAACAATGGTATTGATGTCCTCATCATCCTCCCCTTCTTGAAATGAAGTCGTCCTCGACGGAAGCGCATCTTCCTCACCCAAATAAGGCTTCAAATCTGCAATGTTAAAAGTGGGACTAACCCCAAAATCTATAGGTAGCTCAAGTTTATATGCATTATCATTTATTTTCTCTAACACCTTAAAAGGACCATCAGCACGTGGCATTAGCTTTGACTTGCGCAGATTAGGAAATCTATCTTTACGCAAATGTAACCAAACAAGATCTCCAGGCACAAACACAACATGTTTTCTACCCTTATCTCCAGCAAGTTTATATTTAGCATTCATACGCTCAATGTTTTCCTTAGTTAACTCATGCATTTTTAAAATCAATTCAGAACGTTCTTTAGCATCAAAATTAACCTTCTCTAAAGATGGAAGAGGCAACAAATCAATAGGTGCACGAGGTAGGAAACCATACACAATTTCAAAAGGGCACATCTGAGTAGTAGAATGCAATGAACGATTATAAGCAAATTCAATATGAGGCAAGCATTCCTCCCACATTTTCTTATTACTCTTCAAAACAGCCCTAAGCATAGTAGACAGTGTTCTATTGACTACTTCAGTTTGGCCATCAGTTTGGGGGTGACAAGTAGTACTAAAAAGCAGTTTAGTCCCCAACTTAGCCCATAAACATCTCCAAAAGTGGCTAAGAAATTTAGTATCACGATATGAAACAATAGTATTTGGGACACCATGCAAGCGAATAATTTCACGAAAGAACAAATCAGCAACATTAACAGCATCATCGCTTTTATGACATGGTATAAAGTGTGCCATTTTCGAGAATCTATCCACGACAACAAATATGCTATCCCTCCCCTTCTTTGTTCGAGGTAAACCTAAAACAAAGTCCATAGATATATCCTCCCAAGGAACACTAGGTACAGGCAAAGGCATATATAAACCATGAGGATTGAGTCGTGACTTAGCTTTTTGACATGTAGTGCAGCGAGCAATAAAATGCTCAACACCCCGTCTCATCTTTGGCCAAAAGAAATGTGTAGCAAGTACGTCCTCCGTCTTCTTCACGACAAAGTGTCCCATTAATCCTCCTCCATGCGCCTCCTGCAACAACAAAAGACGAACGGAGCTAGCTGGAATGCATAGCTTGTTAGCACGAAACACAAATCCATCGTTAACGACAAACTTGTTCCACATTCTTCCTTCTTTACAATTCTGCATTACATCTTTAAAATCAGCATCATGCACATATTGATCTTTGATGGTCTCCAAACCAAATATTTTGAAGTCAAGTTGTGAAAGCATAGTATAGCGACGAGACAATGCATCAGCAATAACATTTTCTTTTCCCTTCTTGTGTTTAATGACATAAGGGAAAGTCTCAATGAATTCAACCCATTTAGCATGTCTACGATTCAGTTTAGCTTGACTTTTAATATGTTTCAAAGATTCATGATCAGAATGTATAACAAATTCTTTGGGCCATAAATAACGTTGCCATATTTCTAAAGTCCGAACAAGAGCATATAATTCTTTATCATAAGTAGAATAATTCAGACTAGGCCCACTCAATTTTTCAGAAAAGTATGCAACAGGTTTTCCATCTTGTAATAACACACCTCCTAATCCAATTCCACTAGCATGACATTCAAGTTCAAAAGTCTTATTAAAATCAGGAAGTTGGAGTAAAGGAGCATGTGTCAACTTATCTTTCAATACCGAGAAGGCTTCTTCCTGTGCGGTACCCCAAAGAAAAGGCACATCTTTCTTTGTAAGCTCATTGAGAGGTGCAGCAATGGTGCTGAAATCTCTCACAAAACGCCTATAGAATCCAGCGAGGCCAAGAAAACTCCTCACTTGTGTGACCGTTTTGGGCTGCGGCCAACTCTCAATAGCTTCAATCTTGGCTTTATCAACTTCAATTCCCTGTGGAGTAACAACATAGCCAAGAAAAGATACTCGGTCGGTGCAAAAGGTGCACTTCCCAAGGTTACCAAACAAACGTGCATCACGTAGAGCAATAAAAACAGCACGTAAATGTTCCAAATGTTCTTCCAAAGATCTGCTATAAATCAGTATATCATCAAAATAGACTACCACAAATCGTCCAATGAAAGCACGTAAAACTTCGTTCATTAGTCTCATGAAAGTACTAGGCGCATTAGTTAACCCAAAAGGCATGACTAACCACTCATATAATCCAAACTTAGTTTTAAATGCTGTTTTCCATTCATCCCCCAATTTCATACGAATTTGATGGTATCCACTACGCAAATCAACTTTGGAGAATATTGTAGAGCCACTCAATTCATCAAGCATATCATCTAGCCTAGGAATAGGATGACGATAACGAATAGTAATATTATTAATGCCTCTACAATCAACACACATACGCGATATACCATCCTTTTTCGGCACTAAAATAATAGGAACAGCACAAGGACTAAGGGATTCGCGTATATAACCTTTGTCGAGAAGCTCTTGTACTTGACGCATAATCTCCTTCGTCTCCTCTGGATTGGTACGGTATGGCGCACGGTTTGGCAGTGAAGCACCGGGAATTAAGTCGATCTGATGCTCAATCCCTCGAATAGGTGGTAATCCCGGTGGCACGTCTTGTGGAAAGACGTCAGCAAACTCCTGCAAAATGTTAGTGATAGCAGGAGGCAAAGAGGAAGGCACGTCCTCGAATGAAAATAATGCCTATTTGCACACAAAAGCATAGCAAACAGATTTGCTGAAAACTAGCTCATCAATATCAGATTTGGTGGCAAATAAACATGCACTTTTCAATTTAATTTTAGAAGCAACACTATATGGTTTATTATTAGGCTTCATTTGTTGCTCAAATTCTTTTGCCACAATCTGATTTTCACTCTTATTCTTCTCTTGTTTTGCTTTATTAGCTCTATTAATATCATCTTTCAAAATAGAATCAGGAGTCATAGGAAGCAAAGTAATATTTTTATCCTTGTGAACAAGAGTATACTGATTGTTTCTACCATGGTGTACAGAATTTTTATCAAATTGCCATGGTCTACCAAGTAATAAGGAACATGCTTGCATAGGTACCACATCACAATCAACATAATCAGCATATGTAGAGATACTAAAATGCACACGAACAGTACGTGTTACCTTAACCTTGCCGCTGTTGTTGAACCATTGGATGTAGTAAGGATGTGGATGTGGTCTTGTGGTGAGAGAAAGCTTCTCCACCATCTCCATGCTAGCCAAGTTATTGCAGCTCCCTCCATCTATGATCACGCGAACAGAATGTTCCTTCACAACTCCCTTTGTATGGAACAAATTATGCCTCTGATTTTGCTCAGCTTGTGTAACCTACACACTCAAAACACGTTGAGCAACTAAACATTCATACCTGTCAGCATCTTCAGGAGCCATGTATTGCGTTTCATGATCAGAATCGTCTCCACCGTGTTCGTCACGTGTAATAAGAGCCAAAGTCTCCTCATCATAGTCACTAGCAGACTCATACCCACCATCCTCAGTAACAATCATCACACGCTTAGATGGGCATTCTCTCGCATAATGACCTCCACCCTTGCAACGTTAACAAATAATATCATGTGTTTGCCCTGTTGATGCCGTGGATGAAGAAGAGCTCTTTGCAGGCCCAGAAGGTGTGCTCTTGGCAGATAGTGGTGATTGTGCCTGCTTTATTGTATCACGGTTGGAGGTGGCAGCCGACGGAGGCGCCGGTGTAGCAGAACGTGTGGAAGTAGATGATGCACGTGATGTCCATGATGAAGGTCGACCTGCAGAAAAGGTAGTCCGCGCCAATGCCTGTCGATCCTGCACTTCACGTTCAGCTTTACAAGCAAGATGGAATAAACGAGTGATATTAGTATACTCCTTATACTCTAGAATCGTCTGAATATCTCTATTTAATCCACCCATAAAACATGCAAGCGTAGCTTCATTCTCCTCAACAATACCACATCTAATCATGCCAGTTTGTAATTCCTGATAATATTCTTCTACAGAATTTTTTCCCTGTCTTAAGCGCTGCAATTTTTGAAGTAATTCACGTTGATAATATGGTGGAACCCAACGAGTACGCATCGCAGTTTTCAAAGCAGCCCAAGTAGCCGGAATAGGAAATAATCTACAATGCTCAGACCACCAAACACATGCAAAACTAGTGAATGCACAAACAGCAGCAGGAACACGTCTCTCCTCGGGATATTGTAAACATGTAAATCGTTGTTCAGTTTCTAACTCCCAAGTAAGATATATATCAGGAACATATCTACCCTCAAATGGTGGAATATTCAATTTTAGTTTAGGGAGATGGTCATGATCTCGTACCTGAGGGTGAGCCCTACCATTGCATTAATTGCATGTGGACGACCTGGTGGTTGGTGTGCTGGTGGTGGCACGTAGTTCTGATTTTGATCAACCTCATCCCCATAATCTCCCACATAATCCTCCTCCTCCACATCAGCAATAGGAGCCACAGAAGTATCAACAGCAGCACCAGCAGTTTGGCCCGACTGAAGAGGGACACGGCTCGCTCGGCGGAGGGCTGTTTCCCGACGTGGAGGTAGTCGGTGTTGTTGCTGTTGTTGCAGAGGTGCGGCAGGAGCAGCCGGTGGTGGTGGTGGAAAACGCGAAAGCAATTCAGCAAACTTGTTATCGAGCTTTGTTTCAAACGTCTTCTCCATGCCATCTATCCTCTCCATGGCCTCTTCAAATCTGTTTATCACATCTTGCACCTGTACTCTCATCATTTGCTGAAACGTATCATGAAGCTCCTTGTTCGTCAAGTTCTCCCAGTCAGTCTCGTCGGATTGTGATCCTGGCATGGTTAGCAGCAATAGAAACACACAAGAATATGATCCTACAGACTACTAACAAGTGGTGGTGGTGGCGGGTGTGACAAATCCGTTAAGCAAATCTCAAATTCTTACCAGTTCTTACCCAGCAGCAGGCGGTGATCGGCAACCGTTATAGTCAAAACTCTCAAAAGCTTGGATAGAGCGATTGCCAGGGAGAGTCAAACGCGCGACGTAGATGTATGTGGAGCTGGGAAGGCTTATAGTATGGTAGCAAAAAGGGTCAGCAATAATCAATTCAGAGATGCAAAGTTGAATAAACACTCATCGACGGTACTGTGCTGGTCCTAGGCTAGACCGTGCTAGAGACGCGAGCCTAGAACACTAACAAAATCACGGCGCTGCACGTAAATAAGGGAAAAGCACACTCTGGAACTATTTTTTTCGCTCTTTTTTTTGCGCTCCTCTTTTTTTTTGCGAAAAATCACTATAATGTCGAGTGTCTCAAAACTCTTCCCTCGTCAAACTGATAGGATGGGCACAAAAAATTTTTTTCACTTTTTTTTCCGGAAATCAGGGCAGCGACGACGAAAAAGTGCGACAAAAAATCACTATGATGGCACGTGGCTCAAAAGACTCAGAAAAGCCTAACAATAGGATAGGGAAAAAAATTTGCCCGTGAAAATTTTGGCCTAAAAACTGCCCGGGGGTCTCCAGACTCTTTTTTTTCCCGAGACCTACGCAGGCAAGGAAACACGAATCGGAATTTAGATTGATCTCAACAACAAACCTAATATGAGAAGAACTCGGATTGGTGGTGGATATATGGTTGTGGTATATGGCAGCGGT
This sequence comes from Triticum aestivum, assembly GCF_018294505.1. Classification (NCBI taxonomy): domain Eukaryota; kingdom Viridiplantae; phylum Streptophyta; class Magnoliopsida; order Poales; family Poaceae; genus Triticum; species Triticum aestivum. Next base: position 329,409,585 of record NC_057800.1, on the reverse strand, counting down.
GGTGGTATATGGTAGCGGTGGTGGTATATGGATACAGATTGGTGGTGGTATATGGATACGGATTGGTGGTGGTATATGTATATGGATTCAGAGCGGTGGCGGATAAGCAAAAGTGGTAGATGGGAGATGATGATGGTGCGGCGGCGGCGTGACAACTTATGACCAGAACTCGAAACTCTAAAAGACTAGACTCTAAGACCAGCAACTTGACACGACGATGCAACCGCAAATTCAACAAAGCAAAAACCCTAAAAAGATTATGCAAAGGCTCAGATTGGTTCGGATATGATGAACTAACCCTAAAAAAAATTTTGTGGCTTTTTCGTAGACTGTAGGTATGAAGAACAGACTCGATCTAATCTACGAAAAACTGTAAAATCTCACCGAGCAACCTGGAAATCTGATACCACTTGATAGAGGCGAGGGTCCCGATGTTTCGATGAGATGGTGGCTATTGTTTTCTGTGGGAGTCGACTTTGACGATCCGACTACGAACGTGCGAGACGTCGTGCCTTAGCAATCGCTAAACCAACTTCCGAGGGTTATTGACCACGCCGGAGCACGATCAACCTGACCACGAGGGTCTGTTTCCTGCGAGCAAACGAAGAACAAGCAAGAAACTGAGATTGCAATCTGGATATTGCGAATATAAGATGAAAGCTTTATTGATCAAGGTGGGGTTCTGTGACGTCTTGGTCTGGTCGTTGGACACAAACGAAGTACGCAAAGTTGCAGCTATGGCGAACTTTTGATCTAAACAAAAGCCAAAGTCTAAATGATGCCCTAAGGGCTGTATATATGGAGGAAGAGGGGGGAATTTCGTGGCCCTTGAGGGTGGGGTCCGAAACCAACCCTAACTCTTGTTTCCCCACACATGCGGACTCTAAAAATAGCCTATACTTAAGTATTTCGAAATTACATGGGCCTGGCCCATTAATAAGGTGACGCATCACCTAGAATAGCCTATGGACGAATATTATGAAGTGGCATCTTGTATATTTCATCCAAGGCTTCATGCACTCCTTATGGCGGCTTTAAAGTCCTGAAATCATCACTTGTAACTCCGTTCTTGATCCCCTTGCGCATGCCATCAACTCCATGTGTGTTCTTGCTCCAATGTTCATCCTTCTCCAAGCTAGGCCCTTCATTTGTAAGCAAAACAAATGTATCCAATTTAGGCAGCATCATAATCTCATGAACATTAGAATCATTACCAAGAAACGAAAGTACCTGGTAATTTAATTGGCGTGCGCGAGGTCTAGTAATTGGTCCAGTATATGTAACAGTAGGGGCTGTGGGTGTAACAATGGTATTGATGTCCTCATCAACACTCATTTACGAACTGAGCAATCTCGCGCTTCATTCGAGTCCACCAATAAGCCTGCTTGAGGTCCTGATACATCTTCGTACTCCCAGGGTGGATGGAGAGGAGAGAATTGTGAGCCTCATTCATGATCACTTTACGGAGGTCACCTTTGGGCACAACAATACGATCCTCGAAGAAGAGAGTATCCTTGTCATCAAGGCGGTAGCACTTGTACTTGGGTTGACTCTTGGCAATCCCAATCTTCACCTTCTTCAACATAGCATCAAGAAGCTGAGCTTGGCGAATCTGATCTTCCAAGGTAGGAGAGACTTGAAGGTTGGCGATGAAACCTTGAGGAACAACTTGGAGATTAAGTTTGCGGAAAGCTTCACAAAGCTCGGGTTGATAAGGGTTGAGAATCAGACTGTTGCAATAAGCCTTCCTGCTCAATGCGTCAGCAATCACATTGGCCTTGCCTGGAGTATACTCGATACTTGGATTATACTCTTGAATCATTTCGACCCATCGAGTCTGCCTGAGGTTGAGATTAGGCTGAGTGAAGATGTACTTGAGACTCTTGTGGTCAGTGAAAATGTCCACTTTTCTTCCCAATAAGAGATGTCTCCAAGTCAAAAGAGCATGCACAACTGCCGCCAACTCGAGATCATGAGTGGGGTAGTTCTTCTCATTGGGCTTCAGCTGGCGAGAGGTATAAGCAACAACTTCCTTCTCTTGCATCAACATTGCGCCAAGACCTTGGACAGAGGCATCACAAAAGACCTCGTACGGCTTGGATTCATCAGGCGGAGTCAGAACTGGAGCAGTGATCAATTTCTCTTTCAAAGTGTTGAAAGCAATGTCACACTCCGGAGACCAAACGTACTTGACGTGCTTCTGGAGAAGATTTGAGAGAGGCTTCGCGATCTTAGAAAAGTTTTCAACGAATCTTCGTCAATAGCTTGCGAGACTGAGGAAGCTACGGAGTTGCTTCATGTTCTGAGGAGGTTCCCAATTCACAATTGCAGACACCTTCTCAGGATTCACCGCAAAGCCCTTGGCAGAGATGATATGACCAAGATAAAGAACCTCATCGAGCCAAAATTCACACTTGGAGAACTTGGCGTAGAACTTGTGTTCTCTGAGCTTATCGAGCACCAAACGCAAGTGATAGAGGCAAAGGTGTCCCGTCTTTCAATGAGATGATGGATATCGCTTTGGTGGCAGTCGACTTTGACGATCCGACTACGAACGTGCGAGGACGTCGCGCCTTAGCAATCGCTAAACCAACTCCGAGAGGTTATTGACCACGCTGGAGCACGATCAACCTGACCACGAGGGTCTGTTTCCTGCGAGCAAACGAAGAACAAGCAAGAAACTGAGATTGCAATCTGGATATTGCGAATATAAGATGAAAGCTTTATTGATCAAGGTGGGGTTCTGTGACGCCTTTGTCTGGTCGTTGAACACAAATGATGTACGCGAAGTTGCAGCTATGGCGAACTTTTAATCTAAACAAAACCCAAAGTCTAAACGATGCCCTAAGGGCTGTATATATGGAGGAAGAGGGGGGAATTTCGTGACCCTTGGTGGAGGGGTCCGAAATCAACCCTATCTCTTGTTTCCCCACACATACGGACTCTAAAAATAGACTATACTTATCTATTTCGAAATTACATGGGTCTGGCCCAATAATAAGGTGACGCAGCACCTATAATACCCTCGGGACGAAATTTATGAAGTGGCATCTTGTATATTTCGTCCAAGGCTTCATGCACCCATTATGGTGGCTTCAAAGTCCTGAAATCATCACTTGTAACTCCGTTCTTGTTCCCCTTGCGCATGCCATCATCTCCATGCTTGTTCTTAATCCAATGTTCATCCTTCTCCAAGCTAGGCCCTTCATTTGTAAGCAAAACAAATGTATCCAATTTAGGCAGCATCCTATTCTCATGAACATTAGAATCATTACCAAGAAACGAAAGTACCTGGTAATTTAGTTGGCGTGCGCGAGCTCTAGTAATTGGTCCAGTATTTATAGCAGTAGGGGCTGTGGGTGTAACAATTGTATTGATGTCCTCATCATCCTCCCCTTCTTGAAATAAAGTCGTCCTCGACGGAAGTTCATCTTCCTCACCCAAATAAGGCTTCAAATCTGCAATGTTAAAAGTGGGACTAACCCCAAAATCTGCAGGCAGCTCAAGTTTATATGCATTATCCTTTATTTTCTCTAACACCTTAAAGGGACCATCAGCACGTGGCATTAACTTTGATTTGCGCAAATCCGGAAATCTATCCTTACGCAAATGTAACCAAACAAGATCTCCAGGTGCAAACACAACATGTTTTCTACCCTTATCTCCAGCAAGTTTATATTTAGCATTCATACGCTCAATGTTTTCCTTAGTTAACTCATGCATTTTTAAAATCAATTCAGCACGTTATTTAGCATCAAAATTAACCATCTCCGAAGATGGAAGAGGCAACAAATCAATAGGTGCACGAGGTAGGAAACCATACACAACTTCAAAAGGGCACATCTTAGTAGTAGAATGCAATGAACGATTATAAGCAAATTCAATATGAGGCAAGCATTCCTCCCACATTTTCTTATTATTCTTCAAAACATCCCTAAGCATAGTAGACAACATTCTATTGACTACTTCAGTTTGTCCATCAGTTTGGGGGTGACAAGTAGTACTAAAAAGCAGTTTAGTCCCCAACTTAGCCCATAAACATCTCCAAAAGTGGCTAAGCAATTTAGTATCACGATCTGAAACAATAGTATTTGGCACACCATGCAAGCGAATAATTTCACGAAAGAACAAATCAGCAACATTAACAGCATCATCGCTTTTATGACATGGTATAAAGTGTGCCATTTTCGAGAATCTATCCACGACAACAAATATGCTATCCCTCCCCTTCTTTGTTCGAGGTAAACCTAAAACAAAGTCCATAGATATATCCTCCCAAGGAACACTAGGTACAGGCAAAGGCATATATAAACCATGAGGATTGAGTCGTGACTTAGCTTTTTGACATGTAGTGCAGCGAGCAATAAAACACTCAACATCCCGTCTCATCTTTGGCCAAAAGAAATGTGTAGCAAGTACGTCCTCCGTCTTCTTCACGCCAAAGTGTCCCATTAATCCTCCTCCATGCGCCTCCTACAACAACAAAAGACGAACGGAGCTAGCTGGAATGCATAGCTTGTTAGCACGAAACACAAATCCATCGTTAACGACGAACTTGTTCCACATTCTTCCTTCTTTACAATTCTGCATTACATCTTTAAAATCAGCATCATGCACATATTGATCTTTGATGGTCTCCAAACCAAATATTTTGAAGTCAAGTTGTGAAAGCATAGTATAGCAGCGAGACAATGCATCAGCAATAACATTTTCTTTTCCCTTCTTGTGTTTAATGACATAAGGAAAAGTCTCAATGAATTCAACCCATTTAGCATGTCTACGATTCAGTTTAGCTTGACTTTTAATATGTTTCAAAGATTCATGATCAGAATGTATAACAAATTCCTTGGGCCATAAATAATGTTGCCATGTTCCTAAAGTCCAAACAAGAGCATATAATTCTTTATCATAAGTAGAATAATTCAGACTAGGCCCACTCAATTTTTCAGAAAAGTATGCAACATGTTTGCCATCTTGTAATAACACACCGCCTAATCCAATTCCACTAGCATCACATTCAAGCTCAAACGTCTTATTAAAATCAGGAAGTTGGAGTAAAGGAGCATGTGTCAACTTATCTTTCAATACCGAGAAGGCTTCTTCCTGTGCGGTACCCCAAAGAAAAGGCACATCTTTCTTTGTAAGCTCATTGAGAGGTGCAGCAATGGTGCTGAAATCTCTCACAAAACGCCTATAGAATCCAGCGAGGCCAAGAAAACTCCTCACTTGTGTGACCGTTTTGGGTTGCGGCCAACTCTCAATAGCTTCAATCTTGGCTTTATCAACTTCAATTCCCTGTGGAGTAACAACATAGCCAAGAAAAGATACTCGGTCGGTGCAAAAGGTGCACTTCCCAAGGTTACCAAACAAACGTGCATCACGTAGAGCAATAAAAACAGCACGTAAATGTTCCAAATGTTCTTCCAAGGATCTGCTATAAATCAATATGTCATCAAAGTAAACTACCACAAATCGTCTAATGAAAGCACGTAAAACTTTGTTCATTAATCTCATGAAAGTACTAGGTGCATTAGTTAACCCAAAAGGCATGACTAACCACTCATATAATCCAAACTTAGTTTTGAATGTTGTATTCCATTCATCTCCCAATTTCATACGAATTTGATGGTATCCACTACGCAAATCAACTTTGGGGAATATTGTAGAGCCACTCAATTCATCAAGCATATCATCTAGCCTAGGAATAGGATGACGATAACGAATAGTAATATTATTAATGCCTCTACAATCAACACACATACGTGATGTACCATCCTTTTTCTGCACTAGAATAATAGGAACAACACAAGGACTAAGGGATTCGCGTATATAACCTTTGTCGAGAAGCTCTTGTACTTGACGCATAATCTCCTTCGTCTCCTCTGGATTGGTATGGTATGGTGCACGGTTTGGCAGTGAAGCACCGGGAATTAAGTTAATCTGATGCTCAATCCCTCGAATAGGCGGTAATCCCGGTGGCACGTCTTGTAGAAAGACGTCAACGAACTCCTGCAAAATGTTAGTGACAGCAGGAGGCAAAGAGGAAGGCACGTCCTCGAATGAAAATAATGCCTCTTTGCACACAAAAGCATAGCAAACAGATTTGCTGAAATCTAGCTCATCAATATCAGATTTGGTGGCAAATAAACATGCACTTTTCAATTTAATTTCAAAAGCAACACTAGATGGTTTATTATTAGGCTTCATTTGTTGCTCAAATTCTTTTGCCACAATCTGATTTTCACTCTTATTCGTCTCCTGTTTTGCTTTATTAGCTCTATTAATATCATCTTTCAAAATGGAATCAGGAGTCATAGGAAGCAAAGTAATATTTTTATCCTTATGAACAAGAGTATAGTGATTGTTTCTACCATGGTGTACAGAATTTTTATCAAATTGCCATGGTCTACCAAGTAATAAGGAACATGCTTGCATAGGTACCACATCACAATCAACATAATCAGCATATGTAGAGATACTAAAATGCACACAAACAGTACACGTTACCTTAACCTTGCCGCTGTTGTTGAACCATTGGATGTAGTAAGGATGTGGATGTGGTCTTGTGGTGAGAGAAAGCTTCTCCACCATCTCCATGCTAGCCAAGTTGTTGCAGCTCCCTCCATCTATGATGACGCGCACATAACGTTCTTTCACAACTCCCTTGGTATGGAACAAATTGTGCCTCTGATTTTGCTCAGCTTGTGAGACCTGCACACTCAAAACACGTTGAGCAACTAAACATTCATACCTGTCAGCGTCTTCAGGAGCCATGTATTGCGTCTCATGATCAGAATCATCTCCACCATGTTCTTCACGTGTAATAAGAGCCAAAGTCTCCTCATCATAGTCACTAGCGGACTCATATCCACCATCCGCGGTAGCAATCATCACACGCAGAGATTTGCATTCTCTCGCATAATGACCTCCTCCCTTACAACGACGACAAATAATATCACATGTGTGCCCTGTTGATGCCATGGAAGAAGAAGAACTCTGTGCAGGCCCAGCAGGTGCGCTCTTGGCAGATAATGGTGGTTGTGCCTGTTTTCTTGTATCACGACTGGAGGAGACACCTGATTGAGGTGCTGGTGCAGTTGGAGTAGAAGATGCACGCGGTGTCCATGATGAAGGTCGGCCTGTAGAAAAGTTAGTTCGCGCCAATGCTTGTCGATCCTGCACTTCACGTTCAGCTTTACAAGCAAGATGGAATAAACGAGTGATATTAGTATACTCCTTATAGTCTAGAATGGTCTGAATCTCTCTATTTAATCCACCCAAAAAACGTGCAAGCATAGCTTCATTCTCCTCAACAATACCACATCTAATCATGCCAGTTTGTAATTCCTGATAATATTCTTCTACAGAATTTTTTCCTTGTCTTAAGCGCTGTAATTTTTGAAGCAATTCACGTTGATAATATGGTGGAACCCAACGAGTACGCATAGCAGTTTTCAAAGCAGCCCAAGTAGTTGGAATAGGATATAATCTACAATGTTCAGACCACCATACACATGCAAAACTAGTGAAAGCACAAACAGCAGCGGCAACCCGTCTCTCCTCAGGATATTGTAAACATGTAAATCGTTGTTCAGTTTCTAACTCCCAAGTAAGATATATATCAGGAACATATCTACCCTCGAAAGGTGGAATATTCAATTTCAGTTTAGGAAGATGGTCATGATCTTGTACCTGAGGGAAAGCCCTACCATTGTGATTATTTGCATGTGGACGACCTGGTGGTTGTGGTGCAGGTGGTTGCACGTAGTTCTGATTTTGAGCAACCTCATCCTCGTAATCTCCCACATAATAATCCTCCTCTGCATCAGCAGCAGGAGCCACAGAAGTATCAATAGCAGCACCAACAGTTTGGCCAAACGCAAGAGGAACACGGCTCGCTCGGCGGAGATCTGTTTCGCGACGTGGAGGTAGTCGTTGTTGTTGTTGCTGGAGAGGTGCGTTAGGTGCAGCGGGTGGTGGTGGTGGAAGACGCGCGAGCAATTCATTAAACTTGTTATCGAGCTTTGTTTCGAACGTCTTCTCCATGCCACCTATCTTCTCCATGGCCTCTTCAAATCTGTTTAGCACATCTTGCACCTGTCCACTCATCATTTGCTGAAATTTATCATGTAAATCCTTATTCGTCATGTTCTCCCAGTCAGTCTCGTCGGCTTGTGATCCTGGCATGGTTAGCAGCAATAGAAACACACAAGAATATGATCCTACAGACTACTAACAAGAGGTGGTGGTGGGTGTCACAAATCCATCAAGCAAATCTCAAATTCTTACCAGTTCTTACCCAGCAGCAGGCGGTGATCGGCAACCGTTGTAGTCAAAAACTCTCAAAGCTTGGATAGAGCAATTACCAGGGAGAGTCAAACGCACGACGTAGATGTATGTGGAGCTGGGAAGGCTTATAATATGGTAGCAAAAAGGGTCAGCAATAATCAATTCAGAGATGCAAAGTTGAATAAACGCTCAACGACGGTACTGTGCTGGTCCTAGGCTAGACTGTGCTAGAGACGCGAGCCTAGAACACCAACAAAATCACGGCGCGGCACGTAAACAAGGGAAAAGCACACTCTGGATTTTTTTCGCTCTTCTTTTTCTTTGCGCTGTTTTTTTTTTTGCGCTGCTTTTTTTTGCGAAAAATCACTATAATGGCGAGTGTCTCAAAACTCTTCCTAGGTCAAACTGACAGGATGGGCACGAAATTTTTTCGACCAATTTTTTTTTTTCGACTGCCCGGACCCAAAAACTAGAAACGGGTCAAAAAAACTTCCTATAATGGCACCTGTCTCAAAACACTCAGAAACACCTAAAAATAGGATAGCCAGAATTTTTTTCGAAAAATGCGTTTTCGAAAAATTTTGGGCCTAAACGGAGGGTGGTTTCCGGACACTTTTTTTTCCGAAACCTACTCTGGCAAGGAAACACGAATCGTAATCTAGATGGATCTCGAAAACAAACCTAATATGACAAGAACTCGGATTGGTGGTGGATATATGGTAGTAGATGGCAGCGGTGGTGGTATATGACAGCGGTGGTGGTATATGGATACGGATTCGAAGCGGTGGCGGATAAGCGGTGGTGGTAGATGGTAGGGGCGATGATGATGGTGCGGCGGCGGCGTGACAACTTATGACCAGAACTCGAAACTCTAAAAGACTAGACTCTAAGACCAGCAACTAGACACGATGATGCAACCGCAAATTCAACAAAGCAAAACCCTAAAAAGATTATGCAAAGGCTCAGATTGGTTCGGATATGATAAACTAACCCTAATTTTTTTGTGGCTTTTTCGTGGACTGTAGGTATGAAGAACAGACTCGATTTAAACTACGAAAAACTGTAAAATCTCACCGAGCAACCTGGAAATCTGATATCACTTGATAGAGGCAAAGGTGTCCCGTCTTTCGATGAGATGATGGATATCGCTTTGGTGGCAGTCGACTTTGACGATCCGACTACGAACGTGTGAGGACGTCGCGCCTTAGCAATCGCTAAACCAACTCCGAGAGGTTATTGACCACGCCGGAGCACGATCAACCTGACCACGAGGGTCTGTTTCCTGCGAGCAAACGAAGAACAAGCAAGAAACTGAGATTGCAATCTGGATATTGCGAATATAAGATGAAAGCTTTATTGATCAAGGTGGGGTTCTGTGACGCCTTTGTCTGGTCGTTGAACACAAACGAAGTACGCGAAGTTGCAGCTATGGCGAACTTTTAATCTAAACAAAACCCAAAGTCTAAACGATGCCCTAAGGGCTGTATATATGGAGGAAGAGGGGGGAATTTCGTGACCCTTGGTGGAGGGGTCCGAAATCAACCCTATCTCTTGTTTCCCCACACATACAGACTCTAAAAATAGCCTATACTTATGTATTTCGAAATTACATGGGCCTGGCCCAATAATAAGGTGACGCAGCACCTATAATAGCCTCGGGACGAAATTTATGAAGTGGCATCTTGTATATTTCGTCCAAGGCTTCATGCACCCATTATGGTGGCTTCAAAGTCCTGAAATCATCACTTGTAACTCCGTTCTTGTTCCCCTTGCGCATGCCATCATCTCCATGCTTGTTCTTAATCCAATGTTCATCCTTCTCCAAGCTAGGCCCTTCATTTGTAAGCAAAACAAATGTATCCAATTTAGGCAGCATCATATTCTCATGAACATTAGAATCATTACCAAGAAATGAAAGTACCTGGTAATTTAGTTGGCGTGCGCGAGCTCTAGTAATTGGTCCAGTATTTATAGCAGCAGGGGCTGTGGGTGTAACAATTGTATTGATGTCCTCATCAGCAAGTGCTTGGCATGATCTTCCTTGTTCTTCGAGAAAACCAGAATGTCGTTGAGATAGACCAAAACAAAGTCATTGGTGTAGGCGTTAAAGATGAAGTTCATCATGCGAGAGAAAGTCGGAGGAGCATTGACGAGGCCAAAAGACATGACAGTGTACTCATATGAACCATAGCTTGTCCTGAAAGCCGTCTTGGGAATATCTTGCTCACGGATTCGAATCTGATGATAACCCATACGGAGATCAAGGTTGGAGAATACTTGGGCACCTTTGAGTTGTTCGAATAGCTCATTGATATTGGGAAGTGGATATTTGTTCTTGATGGTCTTCTTGTTCAATGGACGGTAATCGACACAAAGTCGGACCGTTCCATCCTTCTTCTTCACAAAAAGAACACCACAACCCCACGGAGAAGAACTAGGCCGGATGAGACCCATTCTCTCTTGAATATCGAGTTGCTTCTTCAGCTCCTTCAACTCTTCAGGTCCGAGCTTGTAAGGACGCTTGCACACAGGTTCTGTGCCGGGTTCAAGATCAATGATGAATTCAACTGGCCGGTGCGGAGGCATTCCTAGAAGCTCTTCTAGAAAGACATCTTGATATTCGCAAATGACTGGAATTTGCGAGATGGCATCGAGTTCACCCTTCTCATTGAGAGAAAATAGACGGATGGTATTATCCCGAGCGGCAAAGACAATTACATCCTCAGACGAATGAGTCAATTGAATCTGCCTGGCAGCACAATCAAGATGCGCCTTGTGCTTAGAAAGCCAATCCATCCCGAGAATAAGATCAATATCCGAGTTACCAAGAACCATTGGGGAAGCCAGAAACTTGAAATCACCCATCATGATAGAAACATCCGGGACTATTGAAGTAGCCCTCATAGACTTAGCCGGAGAAACCACTCCCATAGGTTTACCCAACATTTGCGAAACGAAGTCATGCTTGGAAACAAATGATCTTGACGTGAAACAATGCGATGCACCAGTGTCAAAAAGAACTTTTGCGGGAAAAGAGTTAACTGGAAAGTTACCCATGATGACATCTGACGAATCCTCTGCCTGAGCTGCATTCAGCAAGTTGACCTTGGCGTGTTTGGGGTTATGCTTGACCACAACTGTACTTGCCGATCTCACATGAGGAGGAGGAGGGAGGCGCCTCTGATTGAAGCACTTGTTGGCATAGTGACCCTTCTGTTGGCACTTGTTGCACGTGACCTCTGAAAGTGGACGGTGGTCCGGAGCACTCGATCTTGGAGCTTGAGACGAAGTCTTGTTCTGAAAGCCAGGGTTGGGTGGGTGGGAAGATACGGCTGACGAAACGGAGGAGGAGGAAGCCAATACTTCTGCTGCTTGGCCACTTGAGTAGAGGAAGAAGGAGTAGCATCTCTGACTCGCTTCTTGGAAGCATCACATCTCAGTTGAGCGGCCTCTTGCTTCAGTACCATGTTGTAGAACTCATCGTACCTCAAGGGCTCAAAGAGAACAAGAGCTAGCTGGATTTCTTCTCTGAGACCACCCCTGAACTGGTATATCATGCTCTTCTCATCAGGAACGTCCTGCTTAGCAAAGCGGGCGAGCTTCTGGAACAACTTGTTGTAGTCATAGACAGACAAAGAGCCTTGCTTCAGGTTGCGGAATTCCTCACGCTTACTTTCAACCACACTCTGGGGAATATGATGAGCTTTGAAGTCTTGACGGAATTCATCCCAGGTAATCACACGTCCACCTCTGGAATCCTTGTACTGCTGGAACCATTCTGCATCTTGATCTTTGAGTTGGAAAGAAGCGAACTTGACGAAGCCCTCAGGCCTGACGTTATTGCACTCGAAATGCTTGCACAGATCCACGAGCCAATCGTCAGCATCGGTTGCCTCAACACAATTGCTGAAAGTCTTTGGCCCGTTAGCAAGGAACTGGTTGAGTGTAGCAAAGTGATTCTGATTGTTGCCTTGGTTCCCTTGGTTGCCTTGATTACGCTCTTAAAGAATTGCATGATCAACTGTGTGTTTGCATTGGTTGCGGCCATCACAGCTTGCCATGCCTCCGGAGGAGGTGGAGGTGGTGGCGGATCCTGATTCTGATTCTGATAGGTGCTCTTAGCGGGAGCCATCCTGAAGAGGTTGACCACCGTAAGCACATAGACAGATAAAATGAAGTTGAATCCAACGGAATGAAAATTGCAACATAAAGTCTTCACATCCAAACAAAATGAACGAATGCATTCCTCTTGAAATGGTCACATATCCATAAATTGAGAAGCCACTTAAAATTTAGGTAGAGAAATAAATCAACAAGGTACGGATCAAGAACGAATAATCGGTAAGAAATCCCAATCTCAAACCAAATATCCGTGGAAGAAGAACTAGAGCTACAAGAATTCCCACCTATGAAACTCCCAAACCTTTCCGGTTATGCAATCAGGTGTTGGTGATACAGGGGAAGCATAATATCTCACCAGGTGTTGGGGATACAGGGAAGCATAATATCTCACCCAAATCTAGCAATTCCTACATCCAGCTGTATCCATCCTTCAACACATAACCGAGAAAAAACTTCGGAAACCATCTACCTCAACCTTCGAAAAGCATCCGTTATACAAGTTATGGCGATACTCCCGAACTCCCACCCCAGTACTGGGTGGCGTCGAGGTTATCTCACCAACGAACTGCATAAAAGAGATTTTCGATGTCGGCGTACTAAACTCAGGTATTCCAGAATTGCAACGATAAAATTATGACGACAACACCTTAGAGCTCAACTCCCCGGGACATTTCCACAAAACCCCTGACAGGAGGCACCAAGACAATGTTCTTGTCACAAAACCATCGGAACGATTCCAAGATACCCGCGTGATCCTAAAATTTTTTTTAGTGAAATTTGAGAAGAGAAGAGTCAAAACTCTACGTCAGGATGCCTTAACAGCGCGATGAGGAGACTGGGAAGTAAAAAAAAATTCCTAAACTCTCCAATATATAATTCCTAAATGATTCAAAACATTTTTCTAGACACAACTCGGCTGCTAAAACGATCAAGCAATGGGGCTCCTAAGGTCGGGGAAGGCTCTGATTACCAACTTGTAACACCCTCGATGCGACTATAGCTCCCACGTGTCGAGGCACGACTTAGAGACATAATCGCATTGAAGGCATATGTCGCAAGTTAGGCAATCTTCACAACATCCCATGTAATAAAGATAATAAAAGGGGAGATAACAGATAACCCAACATGCGACACGGTCCCGATCACCCCAACTGGGCACCACTACTGATCATCAGGGAAAGACACGTAGTATCGTTGAGAGTCCTCGTCGAACTCCCACTTGAGCTCAAGCGCATCACCTGGAGCGGAATCATCAGGCCCTGCATCTGGTTTGGAATTAATCTGTGAGCCACAGGGACTCAGCAATCTCGCACCCTCGCGATCAAGACTATTTAAGCTTAAAGGTAAGGCTAGGGAAAATATGTGGAGCTGCAGCAAGCGACTAGCATATATGGTGGCCAACCCGTTCGCAAAAGAGAGCGAGAAGAGGAGGCAAAGCGCGAGCGAGAAACTAGAGAACAACCTACGCAAGCATTACTCCAACACCGTGTTCACTTTCCGGACTCCGCCGAGAAGAGACCATCACGGTAACTCACACTGTTGATTCATTTTAATTAAGTTAAGGTTCAAGTTATCTACAACCGGACATTAACAAATTCCCATCTTCCCATAACCGCGGTCACGGCTTTCAAAAGTTCAAATCCCTGCAGGGGAGTCCCAACTTAGCCCATGACAAGCTCTCACGGTCAATGAAGGAATAGACCTCCTCCCGAGACGTTCCGATCAGACTCGGTATCCCGGTTCTTCAAGACAACTCTGACAATGGTAAAACAAGTCCAGCAACACCACCCGCTGTGCCGACAAATCCCGATAGGAGCTGCACATATCTCGTTCTCAGGGCACACAGGATAAGCTAAGCGTACGGGAGCCAACGTAACCCAAGTTGCCAAGGGACGGCCCCGCACGGTGCTCTAGGTTGGACCAACACTCAGAGGAGCACTGGCCCGAGGGTTTAAATTAAGATGACCCTTGAGTCCGCGAAACCCAAGGGAAAAGGCTAGGTGGCAAATGGTAAAATCAAGGTTGGGCATCGCTGGAGGAGTTTTATTCAAGGTGGACTGTCAAGGGGTTCCCATTATAACCCAACCGCGTAAGGAAAGCAAACTCCGGGAACATAACACCGATATGACGGAAACTAGGGCGGCAAGAGTGGAACAAAACACTAGGCGAGAGGCCGAGCCTTCCACCCTTTACCAAGTATATAGATGCATTAAGATAACATGGCAATATAATGATATCCCAACAAATAAATAATGTTCCAACAAGGAACAGTCTCCAATCTTCACCTGCAACTAGCAACGCTATAAGAGGGGCTGAGGAAAGCGGTAACATAGCCAATCAACGGTTTGCTAAGATATGGTGGGTTAGAGGTTTGATATGGCAATTTGGGAGGCTTGAAAGCAAGTGGTAGGCACCGTAGCATTGGCATAGCAAAAGAGTGAGCATCTAGCAAAGCAAAGATAGTAGTGATTTCGAGGGTATGATCATCTTGCCTACAAAGTTGTCAGAGTTGACTGGATCCTCGAAAGCAAACTCAACAGGCTCCTCGTTAGCGAACTCGTCTCTCGGCTCTACCCAAACAAGACAAACAAGCAACAAGGACACAATCAACCACGTGCAAGGCTCAAACAATATGATGCAAAGAAGATATGCTATGCGGGATGCGATGCGAGATGCATATGCAAGATTTGACAAGGAATGCATGAACCTGGCCTCAACTAGGAACTCCAAGTGTGCCACTGGAAAGATGAGATGAAATCGCTTGAAAACGATATAAAGAACGCCGGAATCGGAGTTACGGTTTGGAAATGACAAGCAATTCAAATATGATCACGTTCTGCGATTTGCAGCACGTAGCCATCTTGATAGAGGCAAAGCTGTCCTGTCTTTCGATGAGATGATGGATATCGCTTTGGTGGCAGTCGACTTTGACGATCCGACTACGAACGTGCGAGGACGTCGCGCCTTAGCAATCGCTAAACCAACTCCGAGAGGTTATTGACCACGCCGGAGCACGGTCAACCTGACCCCGAGGGTCTGTTTCCTGCGAGCAAACAAAGAACAAGAAAGAAACTAAGATTGCAATCTGGATATTGCGAATATAAGATGAAAGCTTTATTGATCAAGGTGGGGTTCTGTGACGCCTTTGTCTGGTCGTTGAACACAAACGAAGTACGCGAAGTTGCAGCTATGGCGAACTTTTAATCTAAACAAAACCCAAAGTCTAAACGGTGCCCTAAGGGCTGTATATATGGAGGAAGAGAGGGGGAATTTCGTGGCCCTTGGTGGAGGGGTCCGAAATCAACCCTATCTCTTGTTTCCCCACACATACGGACTCTAAAAATAGCCTATACTTATGTATTTCGAAATTACATGGGCCTGGCCCAATAAAAAGGTGACGCAGCACCTATAATAGCCTCTGGACGAAATTTATGAAGTGACATCTTGTATATTTCGTCCAAGGCTTCATGCACTCGTTATGGAGGCTTCAAAGACCTGAAATCATCACTTGTAACTCTGTTCTTGTTCCCCTTGCGCATGCCATCATCTCCATGCTTGTTCTTGCTCCAATGTTCATCCTTCTCCAAGCTAGGCCCTTCATTTGTAAGCAAAACAAATGTATCCAATTTAGGCAGCATCATATTCTCATGAACATTAGAATCATTACCAAGAAACGAAAGTACCTGGTAATTTAGTTGGCGTGCGCGAGCTCTAGTAATTGGTCCAGTATGTATAGCAACAGGGGCTGTGGGTGTAACAATGGTATTGATGTCCTCATCATCCTCCCCTTCTTGAAATGAAGTCGTCCTCGACGGAAGCTCATCTTCCTCACCCAAATAAGGCTTCAAATCTACAATGTTAAAAGTGGGACTAACCCCAAAATCTGCAGGCAGCTCAAGTTTATATGCATTATCATTTATTTTCTCTAACACCTTAAAGGGACCATTAGCCCGTGGCATGAGCTTTGATTTGCGCAAATCAGGAAATCTATCCTTACGCAAATGTAACCAAACAAGATCTCCAGGTGCAAACACAACATGTTTTCTACCCTTATCTCCAGCAAGTTTATATTTGGCATTCATACGCTCAATGTTTTCCTTAGTTAACTCATGCATTTTTAAAATCAATTCAGCACGTTGTTTAGCATCAAAATTAACCTTCTCCGAAGATGGAAGAGGCAACAAATCAATAGGTGCACGAGGTAGGAAACCATACACAACTTCAAAAGGGCACATCTTAGTAGTAGAATGCAATGAACGATTATAAGCAAATTCAATATGAGGCAAGCATTCCTCCCACATTTTCTTATTACTCCTCAAAACAGCCCTAAGCATAGTAGACAATGTTCTATTGACTACTTTAGTTTGTCCATCAGTTTGGGGGTGACAAGTAGTACTAAAAAGCAGTTTAGTCCCCAACTTAGCCCATAAACATCTCCAAAAGTGGCTAAGAAATTTAGTATCACGATCTGAAACAATAGTATTTGGCACACCATGCAAGCGAATAATTTCACGAAAGAAGAAATCAGCAACATTAACAGCATCATCGCTTTTATGACATGGTATAAAGTGTGCCATTTTCGAGAATCTATCCACGACAAGAAATATGCTATCTCTCCCCTTCTTTGTTCGAGGTAAACCTAAAACAAAGTCCATAGATATATCCTCCCAAGGAACACTAGGTACAGGCAAAGGCATATATAAACCATGAGGATTGAGTCGTGACTTAGCTTTTTGACATGTAGTGCATCGAGCAATAAAACGCTCAACATCCCGTCTCATCTTTGGCCAAAAGAAATGTGTAGCAAGTACGTCCTCCGTCTTCTTGACGCCAAAGTGTCCCATTAATCCTCCTCCATGCGCCTCCTGCAACAACAAAAGACAAACGGAGCTAGCTGGAATGCATAGCTTGTTAGCACGAAACACAAATCCATCGTTAACGACGAACTTGTTCCACATTCTTCCTTCTTTACAATTCTGCATTACATCTTTAAAATCAGCATCATGCACATATTGATCTTTGATGGTCTCCAAACCAAATATTTTGAAGTCAAGTTGTGAAAGCATAGTATAGCGGCGAGACAATGCATCAGCAATAACATTTTCTTTTCCCTTCTTGTGTTTAATGACATAAGGAAAAGTCTCAATGAATTCAACCCATTTAGCATGTCTACGATTCAGTTTAGCTTGACTTTTAATATGTTTCAAAGATTCATGATCAGAATGTATAACAAATTCTTTGGGCCATAAATAATGTTGCCATGTTTCTAAAGTCCGAACAAGAGCATATAATTCTATATCATAAGTAGAATAATTCAGACTAGGCCCACTCAATTTTTCAGAAAAGTATGCAACAGGTTTGCCATCTTGTAATAACACACCTCCTAATCCAATTCCACTAGCATCACATTCAAGCTCAAAAGTCTTATTAAAATCAGGAAGTTGGAGTAAAGGAGCATGTGTCAACTTATCTTTCAATACCGTGAAGGCTTCTTCCTGTGCGGTACCCCAAACAAAAGGCACATCCTTCTTTGTAAGCTCGTTGAGAGGTGCAGCAATGGTGCTGAAATCTCTCACAAAACGCCTATAGAATCCAGCGAGGCCAAGAAAACTCCTCACTTGTGTGACCGTTTTGGGCTGCGGCCAACTCTCAATAGCTTCAATCTTGGCTTTGTCAACTTCAATTCCCTGTGGAGTAACAACATAGCCAAGAAAAGATACTCGGTCGGTGCAAAAGGTGCACTTCCCAAGGTTACCAAACAAACGTGCATCACGTAGAGCAATAAAAACAACACGTAAATGTTCCAAATGTTCTTCCAAAGATCTGCTATAAATCAGTATGTCATCAAAGTAAACTACCACAAATCGTCCGATGAAAGCACGTAAAACTTCGTTCATTAATCTCATGAAAGTACTAGGTGCATTAGTTAACCCAAAAGGCATGACTAACCACTCATATAATCCAAACTTAGTTTTAAATGCTGTTTTCCATTCATCTCCCAATTTCATACGAATTTGATGGTAGCCACTACGCAAATCAACTTTGGAGAATATTGTAGAGCCACTCAATTCATCAAGCATATCATCTAGCCTAGGAATAGGATGACGATAACGAATAGTAATATTATTAATGCCTCTACAATCAACACACATACGCGATGTACCATCCTTTTTCGGCACTAGAATAATAGGAACAGCACAAGGACTAAGGGATTCGCGTATATAACCTTTGTCGAGAAGCTCTTGTACTTGGCGCATAATCTCCTTCGTCTCCTCTGGATTGGTACGGTATGGTGCACGGTTTGGCAGTGAAGCACCGGGAATTAAGTCAATCTGATGCTGAATCCCTCGAATAGGCGGTAATCCCGGTGGCACGTCTTGTGGAAAGACGTCAGCGAACTCCTGCAAAATGTTAGTGACAGCAGGAGGCAAAGAGGAAGGCACGTCCTCGAATGAAAATAATGCCTCTTTGCACACAAAAGCATAGCAAACAGATTTGCTGAAATCTAGCTCATCAATATCAGATTTGGTGGCAAATAAACATGCACTTTTCAATTTAATTTCAGAGGCAACACTAGATGGTTTATTATTAGGCTTCATTTGTTGCTCAAATTCTTTTGCCACAATCTGATTTTCACTCTTATTCGTCTCCTGTTTTGCTTTATTAGCTCTATTAATATCATCTTTCAAAATGGAATCAGGAGTCATAGGAAGCAAAGTAATATTTTTATCCTTATGAACAAGAGTATAGTGATTGTTTCTACCATGGTGTACAGAATTTTTATCAAATTGCCATGGTCTACCAAGTAATAAGGAACATGCTTGCATAGGTACCACATCACAATCAACATAATCAGCATATGTAGAGATACTAAAATGCACACGAACAGTATGTGTTACCTTAACCTTGCCGCTGTTGTTGAACCATTGGATGTAGTAAGGATGTGGATGTGGTCTTGTGGTGAGAGAAAGCTTCTCCACCATCTCCATGCTAGCTGATAGAGGCAAAGGTGTCCCGTCTTTCGATAAGATGATGGATATCGCTTTGGTGGAAGTCGACTTTCACGATCCGACTACGAACGTGCGAGGACGTCGCGCCTTAGCAATCGCTAAACCAACTCCGAGAGGTTATTGACCACGCCGGAGCACGATCAACCTGACCACGAGGGTCTGTTTCCTGCGAGCAAACGAAGAACAAGCAAGAAACTAAGATTGCAATCTGGATATTGCGAATATAAGATGAAAGCTTTATTGATCAAGGTGGGGTTCTGTGACGCCTTTGTCTGGTCGTTGAACACAAACGAAGTACGCGAAGTTGCAGCTATGGCGAACTTTTAATCTAAACAAAACCCAAAGTCTGAACGATGCCCTAAGGACTGTATATATGGAGGAAGAGGGGGGGAATTTCGTGGCCCTTGGTGGAGGGGTCCGAAATCAACCCTATCTCTTGTTTCCCCACACATACGGACTCTAAAAATAGCCTATACTTATGTATTTCGAAATTACATGGGCCTGGCCCAATAATAAGGTGACGCAGCACCTAAAATAGCCTCGGGACGAAATTTATGAAGTGGCGTCTTGTATATTTCGTCCAAGGCTTCATGCACCCATTATGGTGGCTTCAAAGTCCTGAAATCATCACTTGTAACTCCGTTCTTGTTTCCCTTGCGCATGCCATCATCTCCATGCTTGTTCTTGCTCCAATGTTCATCCTTCTCCAAGCTAGGCCCTTCATTTGTAAGCAAAACAAATGTATCCAATTTAGGCAGCATCATATTCTCATGAACATTAGAATCATTACGAAGAAACGAAAGTACCTGGTAATTTAGTTGGCGTGCACGAGCTCTAGTAATTGGTCCAGTATGTATAGCAGCAGGGGCTGTGGGTGTAACAATTGTATTGATGTCCTCATCATCCTCCCCTTCTTGAAATGAAGTCGTCCTCGACGGAAGTTCATCTTCCTCACCCAAATAAGGCTTCAAATCTGCAATGTTAAAAGTGGGACTAACCCCAAAATCTGCAGGCAGCTCCAGTTTATATGCATTATCATTTATTTTCTCTAACACCTTAAAGGGACCATCAGCACGTGGCATTAACTTTGATTTGCGCAAATCAGGAAATCTATCCTTACGCAAATGTAACCAAACAAGATCTCCAGGTGCAAACACAACATGTTTTCTACCCTTATCTCCAGCAAGTTTATATTTAGCATTCATACGCTCAATGTTTTCCTTAGTTAACTCATGCATTTTTAAAATCAATTCAGCATGTTGTTTAGCATCAAAATTAACCTTCTCCGAAGAACGAATCAGCAACATTAACAGCATCATCGCTTTTATGACATGGTATAAAGTGTGCCATTTTCGAGAACCTATCCACGACAACAAATATGCTATCCCTCCCCTTCTTTGTTCGAGGTAAACCTAAAACAAAGTCCATAGATATATCCTCCCAAGGAACACTAGGTACAGGCAAAGGCATATATAAACCATGAGGATTGAGTCGTGACTTAGCTTTTTGACATGTAGTGCAGCGAGCAATAAAACGCTCAACATCCCGTCTCATCTTTGGCCAAAAGAAATGTGTAGCAAGTACGTCCTCCGTCTTCTTCATGACAAAGTGTCCCATTAATCCTCCTCCATGCGCCTCCTGCAACAACAAAAGACGAACGGAGCTAGCTGGAATGCATAGCTTGTTAGCACGAAACACAAATCCATCGTTAACAACAAACTTGTTCCACATTCTTCCTTCTTTACAATTCTGCATTACATCTTTAAAATCAGCATCATGCACATATTGATCTTTGATGGTCTCCAAACCAAATATTTTGAAGTCAAGTTGTGAAAGCATAGTATAGCGACGAGATAATGCATCAGCAATAACATTTTCTTTTCCCTTCTTGTGTTTAATGACATAAGGGAAAGTCTCAATGAATTCAACCCATTTAGCATGTCTACGATTCAGTTTAGCTTGACTTTTAATATGTTTCAAAGATTCATGATCAGAATGTATAACAAATTCTTTGGGCCATAAATAATGTTGCCATGTTTCTAAAGTCCGAACAAGAGCATATAATTCTTTATCATAAATAGAATAATTCAGACTAGGCCCACTCAATTTTTCAGAAAAGTATGCAACAGGTTTGCCATCTTGTAATAACACACCGCCTAATCCAATTCCACTAGCATCACATTCAAGCTCAAAAGTCTTATTAAAATCAGGAAGTTGGAGTAAAGGAGCATGTGTCAACTTATCTTTCAATACCGAGAAGGCTTCTTCCTGTGCGGTACCCCAAAGAAAAGGCACATCTTTCTTTGTAAGCTCATTGAGAGGTGCAGCAATGGTGCTGAAATCTCTCACAAAACGCCTATAGAATCCAGCGAGGCCAAGAAAACTCCTCACTTGTGTGACCGTTTTGGGTTGCGGCCAACTCTCAATAGCTTCAATCTTGGCTTTATCAACTTCAATTCCCTGTGGAGTAACAACATAGCCAAGAAATGATACTCGGTCGGTGCAAAAGGTGCAGTTCCCAAGGTTACCAAACAAACGTGCATCACGTAGAGCAATAAAAACAGCACGTAAATGTTCCAAATGTTCTTCCAAAGATCTGCTATAAATCAATATGTCATCAAAGTAAACTACCACAAATCGTCCAATGAAAGCACGTAAAACTTCGTTCATTAATCTCATGAAAGTACTAGGTGCATTAGTTAACCCAAAAGGCATGAGTAACCACTCATATAATCCAAACTTAGTTTTGAATGCTGTTTTCCATTCATCTCCCAATTTCATACGAATTTGATGGTATCCACTACGCAAATCAACTTTGGAGAATATTGTAGAGCCACTCAATTCATCAAGCATATCATCTAGCCTAGGAATAGGATGACGATAATGAATAGTAATATTATTAATGCCTCTACAATCAACACACATACGTGATGTACCATCCTTTTTCGGCACTAGAATAATAGGAACAGCACAAGGACTAAGGGATTCGCGTATATAACCTTTGTCGAGAAGCTCTTGTACTTGACGCCTAATCTCCTTCATCTCCTCTGGATTTGTACGGTATGGTGCACGGTTTGGCAGTGAAGCACCGGGAATTAAGTCAATCTGATGCTCAATCCCTCGAATAGGCGGTAATCCCGGTGGCACGTCTTGTGAAAAGACGTCAGCGAACTCCTGCAAAATGTTAGTGACAGCAGGAGGCAAAGAGGAAGGCACGTCCTCGAATGAAAATAATGCCTCTTTGCACACAAAAGCATAGCAAACAGATTTGCTGAAATCTAGCTCATCAATATCAGATTTGGTGGCAAATAAACATGCACTTTTCAATTTAATTTCAGAAGCAACACTAGATGGTTTATTATTAGGCTTCATTTGTTGCTCAAATTCTTTTGCCACAATCTGATTTTCACTCTTATTCGTCTCCTGTTTTGCTTTATTAGCTCTATTAATATCATCTTTCAAAATGGAATCAGGAGTCATAGGAAGCAAAGTAATATTTTTATCCTTATGAACAAGAGTATAGTGATTGTTTCTACCATGGTGTACAGAATTTTTATCAAATTGCCATGGTCTACCAAGTAATAAGGAACATGCTTGCATAGGTACCACATCACAATCAACATAATCAGCATATGTAGAGATACTAAAATGCACACGAACAGTATGTGTTACCTTAACCTTGCCGCTGTTGTTGAACCATTGGATGTAGTAAGGATGTGGATGTGGTCTTGTGGTGAGAGAAAGCTTCTCCACCATCTCCATGCTAGCTGATAGAGGCAAAGGTGTCCCGTCTTTCGATAAGATGATGGATATCGCTTTGGTGGAAGTCGACTTTCACGATCCGACTACGAACGTGCGAGGACGTCGCGCCTTAGCAATCGCTAAACCAACTCCGAGAGGTTATTGACCACGCCGGAGCACGATCAACCTGACCACGAGGGTCTGTTTCCTGCGAGCAAACGAAGAACAAGCAAGAAACTAAGATTGCAATCTGGATATTGCGAATATAAGATGAAAGCTTTATTGATCAAGGTGGGGTTCTGTGACGCCTTTGTCTGGTCGTTGAACACAAACGAAGTACGCGAAGTTGCAGCTATGGCGAACTTTTAATCTAAACAAAACCCAAAGTCTGAACGATGCCCTAAGGACTGTATATATGGAGGAAGAGGGGGGGAATTTCGTGGCCCTTGGTGGAGGGGTCCGAAATCAACCCTATCTCTTGTTTCCCCACACATACGGACTCTAAAAATAGCCTATACTTATGTATTTCGAAATTACATGGGCCTGGCCCAATAATAAGGTGACGCAGCACCTAAAATAGCCTCGGGACGAAATTTATGAAGTGGCGTCTTGTATATTTCGTCCAAGGCTTCATGCACCCATTATGGTGGCTTCAAAGTCCTGAAATCATCACTTGTAACTCCGTTCTTGTTTCCCTTGCGCATGCCATCATCTCCATGCTTGTTCTTGCTCCAATGTTCATCCTTCTCCAAGCTAGGCCCTTCATTTGTAAGCAAAACAAATGTATCCAATTTAGGCAGCATCATATTCTCATGAACATTATAATCATTACCAAGAAACGAAAGTACCTGGTAATTTAGTTGGCGTGCACGAGCTCTAGTAATTGGTCCAGTATGTATAGCAGCAGGGGCTGTGGGTGTAACAATTGTATTGATGTCCTCATCACATAGTATAGCGACGAGACAATGCATCAGCAATAACATTTTCTTTTCCCTTCTTGTGTTTAATGACATAAGGGAAAGTCTCAATGAATTCAACCCATTTAGCATGTCTACGATTCAGTTTAGCTTGACTTTTAATATGTTTCAAAGATTCATGATCAGAATGTATAACAAATTCTTTGGGCCATAAATAATGTTGCCATGTTTCTAAAGTCCGAACAAGAGCATATAATTCTTTATCATAAGTAGAATAATTCAGACTAGGCCCACTCAATTTTTCAGAAAAGTATGCAACAGGTTTGCCATCTTGTAATAACACACCTCCTAATCCAATTCCACTAGCATCACATTCAAGCTCAAAAGTCTTATTAAAATCAGGAAGTTGGAGTAAAGGAGCATGTGTCAACTTATCTTTCAATACCGTGAAGGCTGCTTCCTGTGCGGTACCCCAAACAAAAGGCACATCCTTCTTTGTAAGCTCGTTGAGAGGTGCAGCAATGGTGCTGAAATCTCTCACAAAACGCCTATAGAATCCAGCGAGGCCAAGAAAACTCCTCACTTGTGTGACCGTTTTGGGCTGCGGCCAACTCTCAATAGCTTCAATCTTGGCTTTATCAACTTCAATTCCCTGTGGAGTAACAACATAGCCAAGAAAAGATACTCGGTCGGTGCAAAAGGTGCACTTCCCAAGGTTACCAAACAAACGTGCATCACGTAGAGCAATAAAAACAGCACGTAAATGTTCCAAATGTTCCTCCAAAGATCTGCTATAAATCAATATGTCATCAAAGTAAACTACCACAAATCGTCCAATGAAAGCACGTAAAACTTCGTTCATTAATCTCATGAAAGTACTAGGTGCATTAGTTAACCCAAAAGGCATGACTAACCACTCATATAATCCAAACTTAGTTTTAAATGCTGTTTTCCATTCATCTCCCGATTTCATACGAATTTGATGGTATCCACTACGCAAATCAACTTTGGAGAATATTGTAGAGCCACTCAATTCAGCAAAGCATATCATCTAGCCTAGGAATAGGATGACGATAACGAATAGTAATATTATTAATGCCTCTACAATCAACACACATACGTGATGTACCATCCTTTTTCGGCACTAGAATAATAGGAACAGCACAAGGACTAAGGGATTCGCGTATATAACCTTTGTCGAGAAGCTCTGGTACTTGACGCATAATCTCCTTCGTCTCCTCTGGATTGGTACGGTATGGTGCACGGTTTGGCAGTGAAGCACCGGGAATTAAGTCGATCTGATGCTCAATCCCTCGAATCGGCGGTAATCCCGGTGGCACGTCTTGTGGAAAGACGTCAGCGAACTCCTGCAAGATGTTAGTGACAGCAGGAGGCAAAGAGGAAGGCACGTCCTCGAATGAAAATAATGCCTCTTTGCACACAAAAGCATAGCAAACAGATTTGCTGAAATCTAGCTCATCAATATCAGATTTGGTGGCAAATAAACATGCACTTTTCAATTTAATTTCAGAAGCAACACTAGATGGTTTATTATTAGGCTTCATTTGTTGCTCAAATTCTTTTGCCACAATCTGATTTTCACTCTTATTCTTCTCCTGTTGTGCTTTATTAGCTCTATTAATATCATCTTTCAAAATGGAATCAGGAGTCATAGGAAGCAAAGTAATATTTTTATCCTTATGAACAAGAGTATAGTGATTGTTTCTACCATGGTGTACAGAATTTTTATCAAATTGCCATGGTCTACCAAGTAATAAGGAACATGCTTGCATAGGTACCACATCACAATCAACATAATCAGCATATGTAGAGATACTAAAATGCACACGAACAGTACGTGTTACCTTAACCTTGCCGCTGTTGTTGAACCATTGGATGTAGTAAGGATGTGGATGTGGTCTTGTGGTGAGAGAAAGCTTCTCCACCATCTCCATGCTAGCCAAGTTGTTGCAACTACCTCCGTCTATGATGATGCGCACAGAATGTTCCTTCACAACTCCCTTGGAATGGAACAAATTGTGCCTCTGATTTTGCTCAGCTTGTGTGACCTGCACACTCAAAACACGTTGAGAAACTAAACATTCATACCTGTCAGCGTCTTCAGGAGCCATGTATTGCGTCTCATGATCAGAATCATCTCCACCATGTTCTTCACGTGTAATAAGAGCCAAAGTCTCCTCATCATAGTCACTAGCGGACTCATATCCACCATCCGCAGTAGCAATCATCACACGCGGAGGTTTGCATTCTCTCGCATAATGACCTCCTCCCTTACAATGACAACAAATAATATCACTTGTGTGCCCTGTTGATGCCACGGAAGAAGAACTCTGTGCAGGCCCGGCAGGTGCGCTCTTGGCAGATAATGGTGGTTGTGCCTGTTTTCTTATATCACGACTGGAGGAGGCACCTGATTGAGGTGCTGGGTGCAGTTGAAGTAGAAGATGCACGCGGTGTCCATGATGAAGGTCGGCCTACAGAAAAGTTAGTTCGCGCCAATGCTTGTCGATCCTGCACTTCACGTTCAGCTTTACAAGCAAGATGGAATAAACGAGTGATATTAGTATACTCCTTATAGTCTAGAATGGTCTGAATCTCTCTATTTAATTCACCCAGAAAACGTGCAAGCATAGCTTCATTCTCCTCAACAATACCACATCTAATCATGCCAGTTTGTAATTCCTGATAATATTCTTCTACAGAATTTTTCCCTTGTCTTAAACGCTGCAATTTTTGAAGCAACTCATGTTGATAATATGGTGGAACCCAACGCGTACGCATAGCAGTTTTCAAAGCAGCCCAAGTAGTTGGAATAGGATATAATCTACAATGTTCAGACCACCATACACATGCAAAACTAGTGAAAGCACAAACAGCAGCAGCAACCCGTCTCTCCTCAGGATATTGTAAACATGTAAATCGTTGTTCAGTTTCTAACTCCCAAGTAAGATATATATCAGGAACATATCTACCCTCAAATGGTGGAATATTCAATTTCAGTTTAGGAATATGGACATCATCTCGTACATGAGGTGGTGGTGCAGGCCTACCATTATGAATATATACCTGAGGTCGACCTGCTGGTGGTGGTGCTGGTGGCTGCACGTAGTTCGGATTTTGATCAACCTCATCCTCATAATCGCCCGCATACTCATCATCCTCCGCATCAACAGCAGGAGCCACAGAAGTATCAACAGGAGCACCAACAGTTTGACCAAACGCAAGAGGGACACGGCTCGCTCGGCGGAGGTCTGCTTCGCGATGTGGAGGTAGTCGTTGTTGTTGTTGTTGTTGTTGGAGAGGTGCGTTAGGTGCAGCGGGTGGTGGTGGTGGAAGACGCGCGAGCAATTCATTAAACTTGTTATCGAGCTTTGTTTCAAACGTCTTCTCCATGCCATCTATCTTCTCCATGGCCTCTTCAAATCTGTTTAACACATCTTGCACCTGTTCACTCATCATTTGCTGAAATTTATCATGTAGCTGTTTGTTCGTCAGGTTCTCCCAATCAGTCTCATCGGCTTGTGATCCTACCATGGTTAGCAGCAAATAGAAACACACAAGAATATGATCCTACAGACTACTAAGAAGTGGTGGTGGTGTATAACAAACCCGTCAAGCAAACCTCAAATTCTTACTAGTTCTTACCCAGCAACAGGTGGTGATCGGCAACCGTTATAGTCAAAACTCTCAAAGCTTGGATAGAGCGATTACCAGGGAGAGTCAAACGCACGATGTAGATGTATGTGGAGCTGGGAAGGCTTATAATATGGTAGCAAAAAGGGTCAGCAAGAATCAATTCAGAGATGCAAAGTCGAATAAACGCTCAACGACGGTACTGTGCTGGTCCTAGGCTAGACCGTGCTAGAGACGCGAGCCTAGAACACTAACAAAATCACGGCGCTGCACGTAAACAAGGGAAAAGCACACTCTGGAAATTTTTTTTTGCTCTTTTTTTTTGCGCTGCTCTTTTTTTTGCTGCTCTTTTTTTTTGCGAAAAATCACTATAATGGCGAGTGTCTCAAAACTCTTCCCAGGTCAAACTGACAGGATGGGCACGAAATTTTTTCGACCAATTTTTTTTTCGACTGCCTGGACCCAAAAACTGGAAACGGGTCAAAAAAAACTTTCTATAACGGCGACTGTCTCAATACGCTTAGAAACACCTAAAATTAGGATAGCCAGAAAATTTTTTGTCAAGTGCGTTTTCCGAAAATTTTGGGCCTAAACGGAGGGTGGTTTCCGGACTCTTTTTTTCTTTTTTTTTCCGAAACCTACTCCGGCAAGGAAACACGAATCGGAAACTAGATGGATCTCGAAAACAAACCTAATATGACAAGAACTCGGATTGATGGTGGATATATGGCGGTAGATGGCAGCGGTGGTGGTATATGGATACGGATTCGAAGCGGTGGCGGATAAGCGGTGGTGGTAGATGGCAGGGGCGATGATGATGGTGCGGCGGCGGCGTGACAACTTATGACCAGAACTCGAAACTCTAAAAGACTAGACTCTAAGACCAGCAACTAGACACGACGATGCAACCGCAAATTCAACAAAGCAAAACCCTAAAAAGATTATGCAAAGGCTCAGATTGGTTCGGATATGATGAACTAACCCTAATTTTGTTTTTGTGGCTTTTTCGTGGACTGTAGGTATGAAGAACAGACTCGATCTAAACTACGAAAAACTGTAAAATCTCACCGAGCAACCTGGAAATCTGATACCACTTGATAGAGGCAAAGGTGTCCCGTCTTTCAATGAGATGATGGATATCGCTTTGGTGGCAGTCGACTTTGACGATCCGACTACGAACGTGCGAGGATGTCGCGCCTCAGCAATCGCTAAACCAACTCCAAGAGGTTATTGACCACGCCGGAGCACGATCAACCTGACCACGAGGGTCTGTTTCCTGCGAGCAAACGAAGAACAAGCAAGAAACTGAGATTGCAATCTGGATATTGCGAATATAAGATGAAAGCTTTATTGATCAAGGTGGGGTTCTGTGACGCCTTTGTCTGGTCGTTGAACACAAACGAAGTACGCGAAGTTGCAGCTATGGCGAACTTTTAATCTAAACAAAACCCAAAGTCTAAACGATGCCCTAAGGGCTGTATATATGGAGGAAGAAGAGGGAATTTCGTGGCCCTTGGTGGAGGGGTCCGAAATCAACCCTATCTCTTGTTTCCCCACACATACGGACTCTAAAAATAGCCTATACTTATGTATTTCGAAATTAGATGGGCCTGGCCCAATAATAAGCTGACGCAGCACCTATAATAACCTCGGGACGAAATTTATGAAGTGGCATCTTGTATATTTCGTCCAAGGCTTCTTGCGCCCATTATGGTGGCTTCAAAGGCCTGAAATCATCACTTGTAACTCCATTCTTGTTCCCCTTGCGCATGCCATCATCTCCACGCTTGTTCTTGCTCCAATGTTCATCCTTCTCCAAGCTAGGCCCTTTATTTGTAAGCAAAACAAATGTATCCAATTTAGGCAGCATCATATTCTCATGAACATTAGAATCATTACCAAGAAACGAAAGTACCTGGTAATTTAGTTGGCATGCGCGAGCTCTAGTAATTGGTCCAGTATGTATAGCAGCAGGGCCTGTGGGTGTAACAATTGTATTGATGTCCTCATCATAAACGCTCAACGACGATACTGTGCTGGTCCTAGGCTAGACTGTGCTAGAGACGTGAGCCTAGAACACCAACAAAATCACGGCGCGGCACGTAAACAAGGGAGGAGCACACTCTGAATTTTTTTTCTCTTTTTTTTCCTCTTTTTTTTTGCTCCGCAACAAATTTTTTTCGAAAAAGTCTACAAATGGTCTAAAAACTGGCTAGCCAGAATTTTCCAGACTTAGTTTTTTTTTTGAAATTGGAACTATTTTTCTTCTGCGGATGGCTTGGAAGTTGGGGAGTCCTTCTCTGTCACGACTCGGAGTATCGCGTGATCTGGAAATCGAGAACAATGCAACAATTACTGGACTCGGACTAGGACTGGTGGCGGAGATGAATCTGATGGAACTCGGACTGGTGGCGGAGATGAATCTGGTGGAACACGGACAGGTGGCGGATATATGTTGTAGGTGAACTCGGATTGGCGTGATGGCGGTGGATATGTGGTGGCGTATATGGATTCGGATGGGCGGTGAATATGTGGTGGTGGTATATGGCAACAGTGACGATGATGATGCGGTGGTGATATATGGCAGCGGCGACGTGACAACCTGTGAACAGAACTCGAAACTCTAAAAGACTAGACGCTAAGACCAGCAACTGGACACGACGATGCAACCGCAAATTCAACAAAGCAAATACAGAAAAGATTATGCAAGGCTCAGATTGGTTCGGATGGGATGAACTAACCCTAATTTTTTTGGCTTTTTCGTGGACTATAGGTATGAAGAACAGACTCGATCTAAACTACGAAAAACTGTAAAATCTCACCGAGCAACCTGGAAATCTGATACCACTTGATAGAGGCAAAGGTGTCCCGTCTTTCGATGAGATGATGGATATCGCTTTGGTGGAAGTCGACTTTGATGATCCGACTACGAACGTGCGAGGACGTCGCGCCTTAGCAATCGCTAAACCAACTCCGAGAGGTTATTGACCACGCCGGAGCACGATCAACCTGACCACGAGGGTCTGTTTCCTGCGAGCAAACGAAGAACAAGCAAGAAACTAAGATTGCAATCTGGATATTGCGAATATAAGATGAAAGCTTTATTGATCAAGGTGGGGTTCTGTGACGCCTTTGTCTGGTCGTTGAACACAAACGAAGTACGCGAAGTTGCAGCTATGGCGAACTTTTAATCTAAACAAAACCCAAAGTCTAAACGATGCCCTAAGGGCTGTATATATGGAGGAAGAGGGGGGAATTTCGTGGCCCTTGGTGGAGGGGTCCGAAATCAACCCTATCTCTTGTTTCCCCACACATACGGACTCTAAAAATAGCCTATACTTATGTATTTCGAAATTACATGGGCCTGGCCCAATAATAAGGTGATGCAGCACCTAAAATAGCCCTGGGACGAAATTTATGAAGTGGCATCTTGTATATTTCGTCCAAGGCTTCATGCACCCATTATGGTGGCTTCAAAGTCCTGAAATCATCACTTGTAACTCCGTTCTTGTTCCCCTTGCGCATGCCATCATCTCCATGCTTGTTCTTGCTCCAATGTTCATCCTTCTCCAAGCTAGGCCCTTCATTTCTAAGCAAAACAAATGTATCCAATTTAGGCAGCATCATATTCTCATGAACATTAGAATCATTACCAAGAAACGAAAGTACCTGGTAATTTAGTTGGCGTGCACGAGCTCTAGTAATTGGTCCAGTATGTATAGCAGCAGGGGCTGTGGGTGTAACAATTGTATTGATGCGGAGGTGTCCCGTCTTTCGATGAGATGATGGATATCGCTTTGGTGGAAGTCGACTTTGACGATCCGACTACGAACGTGCGAGGACGTCGCGCCTTAGCAATCGCTAAACCAACTCCGAGAGGTTATTGACCACGCCGGAGCACGATCAACCTGACCACGAGGGTCTGTTTCCTGCGAGCAAACGAAGAACAAGCAAGAAACTAAGATTGCAATCTGGATATTGCGAATATAAGATGAAAGCTTTATTGATCAAGGTGGGGTTCTGTGACGCATTTGTCTGGTCGTTGAACACAAACGAAGTACGCGAAGTTGCAGCTATGGCGAACTTTTAATCTAAACAAAACCCAAAGTCTAAACGGTGCCCTAAGGGCTGTATATATGGAGGAAGAGAGGGGGAATTTCGTGGCCCTTGGTGGAGGGGTCCGAAATCAACCCTATCTCTTGTTTCCCCACACATACGGACTCTAAAAATAGCCTATACTTATGTATTTCGAAATTACATGGGCCTGGCCCAATAAAAAGGTGACGCAGCACCTATAATAGACTCGGGACGAAATTTATGAAGTGGCATCTTGTATATTTCGTCCATGGCTTCATGCATCCATTATGGTGGCTTCAAAGTCCTGAAATCATCACTTGTAACTCCATTCTTGTTCCTCTTGCGCATGGCATCATCTCCATGCTTGTTCTTGCTCCAATGTTCATCCTTCTCCAAGCTAGGCCCTTCATTTGTAAGCAAAACAAATGTATCCAATTTAGGCAGCATCATATTCTCATGAACATTAGAATCATTACCAAGAAACGAAAGTACCTAATAATTTAATTGGCGTGCGCGAGCTCTAGTAATTGGTCCCGTATATGTAGCAGTAGGGGTTGTGGGTGTAACAATGGTATTGATGACCTCATCAAATAGGATGACGATAACGAATAGTAATATTATTAATGCCTCTACAATCAACACACATACGTGATGTACCATCCTTTTTCGGCACTAGAATAATAGGAACAGCACAAGGACTAAGGGATTCGCGTATATAACCTTTGTCGAGAAGCTCTTGTACTTGACGCATAATCTCCTTCGTCTCCTCTAGATTGGTACGGTATGGTGCACGGTTTGGCAGTGAAGCACCGGGAATTAAGTCAATCTGATGCTCAATCCCTCGAATAGGCGGTAATCCCGGTGGCACGTCTTGTGGAAAGACGTCAGCGAACTCCTGCAAAATGTTAGTGACAGCAGGAGGCAAAGAGGAAGGCATGTCCTCGAATGAAAATAATGCCTCTTTGCACACAAAAGCATAGCAAACAGATTTGCTGAAATCTAGCTCATCAATAACAGATTTGGTGGCAAATAAACATGCACTTTTCAATTTAATTTCAGAAGCAACACTAGATGGTTTATTATTAGGCTTCATTTGTTGCTCAAATTCTTTTGCCACAATCTGATTTTCACTCTTATTCTTCTCCTGTTTTGCTTTATTAGCTCTATTAATATCATCTTTCAAAATGGAATCAGGAGTCATAGGAAGCAAAGTAATATTTTTATCCTTATGAACAAGAGTATAGTGATTGTTTCTACCATGATGTATAGAATTTTTATCAAATTGCCATGGTCTACCAAGTAATAAGGAACATGCTTGCATAGGTACCACATCACAATCAACATAATCAGCATATGTAGAGATACTAAAATGCACACGAACAGTACGTGTTACCTTAACCTTGCCGCTGTTGTTGAACCATTAGATGTAGTAAGGATGTGGATGTGGTCTTGTGGTGAGAGAAAGCTTCTCCACCATCTCCATGCTAGCCAAGTTGTTGCAGCTCCCTCCGTCTATGATGACGCGCACAGAACGTTCCTTCACCACTCCCTTGGTATGGAACAAATTGTGCCTCTGATTTTGCTGAGCTTGTGTGACCTGCACACTCAAAACACGTTGAGGAACTAAACATTCATACCTGTCAGCGTCTTCAGGAGCCATGTATTGCATCTCATGATCAGAATCATCTCCACCATGTTCTTCACGCGTAATAAGAGCCAAAGTCTCCTCATCATAGTCACTAGCGGACTCATATCCACCATCCGCGGTAGCAATCATCACACGCGGAGATTTGCATTCTCTCGCATAATGACCTCCTCCCTTACAACGACGACAAATAATATCACTTGTGTGCCCTGTTGATGCCATGGAAGAAGAAGAACTCTATGCAGGCCCAGCAGGTGCGCTCTTGGCAGATAATGGTGGTTGTGCCTGTTTTCTTGTATCACGACTGGAGGAGGCACGTGATTGAGGTGCTGGTGCAGTTGAAGTAGAAGATGCACGCGGTGTCCATGATGAAGGTCGGCCTGCAGAAAAGTTAGTTCGCGCCAATGCTTGTCGATCCTGCACTTCACGTTCAGCTTTACAAGCAAGATGGAATAAACGAGTGATATTAGTATACTCCTTATAGTCTAGAATGGTCTGAATCTCTTTATTTAATCCACCCAGAAAACGTGCAAGCATAGCTTCATTCTCCTCAACAATACCACATCTAATCATGCCAGTTTGTAATTCCTGATAATATTCTTCTACAGAATTTTTTCCTTGTCTTAAGCGCTGTAATTTTTGAAGCAATTCACGTTGATAATATGGTGGAACCCAACGAGTACGCATAGCAGTTTTCAAAGCAGCCCAAGTAGTTGGAATAGGATATAATCTACAATGTTCAGACCACCATACACATGCAAAACTAGTGAAAGCACAAACAGCAGCAGCAACTCGTCTCTCCTCAGGATATTGTAAACATGTAAATCGTTGTTCAGTTTCTAACTCCCAAGTAAGATATATATCAGGAACATATCTACCCTCAAATGGTGGAATATTCAATTTTAGTTTAGGAATATGGACATCATCTCGTACCTGAGGTGGTGGTGCAGGCCTACCATTACGAATATATACCTGAGGTCGACCTGCTGGTGGTGGTGCAGGTGGCTGCACGTAGTGCTGATTTTGATCAACCTCATCCTCATAATCTCCCACATAATCATCCTCCTCCGCATTAGCAGCAGGAGCCACAGAAGTATCAACAGCAGCACCAACAGTTTGGCCAAACGCAAGAGGAACACGGCTCGCTCGGCGAAGGTCTGTTTCGCGACGTGGAGGTAGTCGTTGTTATTGTTGTTAGAGAGGTACGTTAGGTGCAGCGGGTGGTGGTGGTGGAAGACGCGCGAGCAATTCATTAAACTTGTTATCAAGCTTTGTTTCGAACGTCTTCTCCATGCCATCTATCTTCTCCATGGCCTCTTCAAATATGTTTAGCACATCTTGCACCTGTCCACTCATCATTTGCTGAAATTTACCGTGCAAATCCTTATTCGTCATGTTCTCCCAGTCAGTCTCGTCGGCTTGTGATCCTGGCATGGTTAGCAGCAATAGAAACACACAAGAATATGATCCTACAGACTACTAACAAGAGGTGGTGGTGGGTGTCACAAATCCGTCAAGCAAATCTCAAATTCTTACCAGTTCTTACCCAGCAGCAGGCGGTGATCGGCAACTGTTGTAGTCAAAAACTCTCAAAGCTTGGATAGAGCGATTACCAGGGAGAGTCAAACGCACGACGTAGATGTATGTGGAGCTGGGAAGGCTTATAATATGGTAGCAAAAAGGGTCAGCAATAATCAATTCACAGATGCAAAGTTGAATAAACGCTCAACGACGGTACTGTGCTGGTCCTAGGCTAGACTATGCTAGAGACGCGAGCCTAGAACACCAACAAAATCACGGAGCGACACGTAAACAAGGGAAAAGCACACTCTGGAATATATTTTTTTCGCTCTTTTTTTTGCGCTGCTTTTTTTTGTGAAAAATCACTATAATGGCGAGTGTCTCAAAACTCTTCCTAGCTCAAACTGACAGGATGGGCACGAAATTTTTTTCGACCAATTTTTTTTTTCGACTGCCCGGACCCAAAAACTGGAAACGGGTCAAAAAAAACTTCCTATAATGGCACCTATCTCAAAACACTCAGAAACACCTAAAAATAGGATAGCCAGAAATTTTTTCGAAAAATGCGTTTTCGAAAAAATTTGGGCCTAAACGGAGCGTGGTTTCCGGGCTCTTTTTTTTTTCCGAAACCTACTCCGGCAAGGAAACACGAATCGGCATCTAGATGGATGTCGAAACAAACCTAATATGCAAGGAACTCGGATTGGTGGTGGATATATGGTGGTGGTATATGGCAGCGGTGGTAATATATGGATATGGATCGGTGGTGGTATATGGATACGGATTGGTGGTGGTATATGGATACGGATTCGAAGCGGTGGTGGTAGGTGACAGGGGCGATGATGATGGTGCGGTGGCGGCGTGACAACTTATGACCAGAATTCGAAACTCTAAAAGACTAACGCTAAGACTAGCAACTAGACATGACGATGCAACCGCAAATTCAACAAAGCAAAACCCTAAAAAGATTATGCAAAGGCTCAGATTGGTTCGGATATGATGAACTAACCCTAAATTGTTTTTTTGGCTTTTTCGTGGACTGTAGGTATGAAGAACAAACTCGATCTAAACTACAAAAAACTGTAAAATCTCACCGAGCAACCTGGAAATCTGATACCACTTGATAGAGGCAAAGGTGTCCCGTCTTTCGATGAGATGATGGATATCGCTTTGGTGGCAGTCGACTTTGATGATCCGACTACGAACGTGCGAGGACGTCGCGCCTTGGCAATCGCTAAACCAACTCCGAGAGGTTATTGACCATGCCGGAGCACGGTCAACCTGACCACGAGGGTCTGTTTCCTGCGAGCAAACGAAGAACAAGCAAGAAACTAAGATTGCAATCTGGATATTGCGAATATAAGATGAAAGCTTTATTGATCAAGGTGGGGTTCTGTGACGCCTTTGTCTGGTCGTTGAACACAAATGAAGTACGCGAAGTTGCAGCTATGACGAACTTTTAATCTAAACAAAACCCAAAGTCTAAACGGTGCCCTAAGGGCTGTATATATGGAGGAAGAGAGGGGGAATTTCGTGGCCCTTGGTGGAGGGGTCCGAAATCAACCCTATCTCTTGTTTCCCCACACATACGGACTCTAAAAATAGCCTATACTTATGTATTTCGAAATTACATGGGCCTGGCCCAATAAAAAGGTGACGCAGCACCTATAATAGACTCGGGACGAAATTTATGAAGTGGCATCTTGTATATTTCGTCCATGGCTTCATGCATCCATTATGGTGGCTTCAAAGTCCTGAAATCATCACTTGTAACTCCATTCTTGTTCCTCTTGCGCATGGCATCATCTCCATGCTTGTTCTTGCTCCAATGTTCATCCTTCTCCAAGCTAGGCCCTTCATTTGTAAGCAAAACAAATGTATCCAATTTAGGCAGCATCATATTCTCATGAACATTAGAATCATTACCAAGAAACGAAAGTACCTGGTAATTTAGTTG
The DNA here is from genome assembly GCF_018294505.1 of Triticum aestivum. Classification (NCBI taxonomy): domain Eukaryota; kingdom Viridiplantae; phylum Streptophyta; class Magnoliopsida; order Poales; family Poaceae; genus Triticum; species Triticum aestivum. The sequence continues at coordinate 329,372,652 of NC_057800.1, read as the reverse complement.
GCGTGCGCGAGCTCTAGTAATTGGTTCAGTATGTATAGCAGCAGGGGCTGTGGGTGTAACAATGGTGAACATGGGCCAATTACATCCACAACCCCTGCTGCTATACATACTAGACCAATTACTAGAGCCTATGATGAGGACATGACTACCTTGGATATGACCAAAAATATTGCATATATGCATATTTGTCAGGTGATTTCTAGTGCAAACTATTCAATAATCTATTTATGTTATCCAGAACAAAAATACTTCACACACTTTTGTGTTTTGTCTAATTGCAGGTGTATGGGACATTTGTACAATCCACATATGAAGATAAGGAAGAAAGAGATGTTTATTTGCTGTCCAAAAAGTTCTCTCACGTCACTTTTGGCCCAAGAGAAGATAGAGTCCAAGTCTCTCACGTTCTGGATTCAGATTCGGACTGCACAGACATACCTGACTCAAAACGCACACAAGTTTTTCATACGGACTCCAAATTGGGTGATTCTTTTTTTGTTGGAAACTAGATTTCGTCCACTTTCCAACCCAATTGGAATCACCTTCAAATTCGTCCGGAGCGTTGAGTTGTGGACGAAACAATCTGATGCTGCAGCAGAATCCGAGTCAAACTACAAGTCCAAAGGTGTTACATCACCTCCACTTGGGCCCATTGGCCTTGTACGACCTAGATTTAGTTTTAGGCTGCCTTGGGACGTCCTCCCACCTCCTTGGCCGCCACCCCTTGCTCCTATATAAGTAGATCCATCTAGTAGCTTTTCCTTGGGATTTGTTTAGTTAAAAGTTAGCCATTGCAACTTCGTGTACTTCGTTTGTGTCCAACGACCAGACCAAGACCGCTTACGGATCCCCGCCTTTATCAATACTTCATATATACTCGCAATATTCAGATTGCTTTTATCATATTCTTGCTTGTTCTTCGATTGCTTGCAGGAATAGACCTTCGTGGTCAGGTTGATTGTGCTCCAGCATGGTCAATAACCTCTCGGAGTTGGTTTAGCGATTGCTAAGGCGCAACGTCGTGCACGTTTGTAGTCGGATCGTCAAAGTCGTCTCCACCAAATCGATAGTTATCATCTCATCGAAAGATCGGGACATCCCGCCTCTATCAAGTGGTATCAGAGCTACTAGATGGATCTACTTATATAGGAGCAAGGGGTGGCGGCCAAGGAGGTGGGAGGACGTCCCAAGGCAGCCTAAAACTAAATCTAGGTCGTACAAGGCCAATGGGCCCAAGTGGAGGTGATGTAACACCTTTGGACTTGTAGTTTGACTCGGATTCTGCTGCAGCATCAGATTGTTTCGTCCACAACTCAACGCTCCGGACGAATTTGAAGGTGATTCCAATTGGGTTGGAAAGTGCACGAAATCTAGTTTCCAACAAAAAAAGAATCACCCAATTCGGAGTCCGTATGAAAAACTTGTGTGCGTTTTGAGTCAGGTGTGTCTGTGCAGTCCGAATCTGAATCCAGAACGTGAGAGACTTGGACTCTATCTTCTCTTGGGCCAAAAGTGACGTGAGAGAACTTTTTGGACAGCAAATAAACATCTCTTTCTTCCTTATCTTCATATGTGGATTGTACAAATGTCCCATACACCTGCAATTAGACAAAACACAAAAGCGTGTGAAGTATTTTTGTTCTGGATAACATAAATAGATTATCGAATAGTTTGCACTAGAAATCACCTGACAAATATGCATATATGCAATATTTTTGGTCATATCCAAGGTAGTCATGTCCTCATCATCCTCCCCTTCTTGAAAATAAAGCCGTCCTCGGCGTTGCTTAATCTGAAATGTGGCTAACAAAAGAGACAAGGTGTACATGTTGTATATGTATATGTCATCCATTTTTACTTCCCTTGATTTTTGCATATATGACACATGAATAGATGAGTAACTTGCATAGTTCATAAAATCTAAAGCCAAAAAATTAGCACAAGAAGTAGAAGGCATGAAAATATTGCAACTCAGTTTGCACATATAAGTGAAGCTCTTATTCATTTCAAAAGATTGACAATGTTCATCATTAAACCATCCCAACATTGGTGAATAAACCTTACTTGCATCAAATTTACATGCTACAACATGCTTAAATAAGCAAACATGCAATAAGTCATTCAAAACAGAATCATCACCAAGATTAGAGGTCATATCAAAATGATTAAACATTGGTTCTTTTGCATCAATAGTTAATTCAATGGGTGCACTCAAAATTGTTGGTATTTCAGTTGTTTGATCACATGGCAAAGTCAAATTATCAACGTAGTCCTCTAAAATAGGTGGTGTGATCAAAGTAGTGGGTAGCTCATCAGATGGTGCATTCAAATTGACAAGGCATTCATCATTCTCATGTAGAGATGGAAGATCAGTACCTTTGTCATTACCTCTTATGATCAACTCAGATGATGTAGCCACTCTCGGGGGCGATGTGTCACATGGTGGAGGTGATGTAGTCCTAACAACAACGGATGTGGTTGTCATAGTATGCCTAGTAGTTGAAGGAACAATCATATCAACTCTTGGAATGTGCACCGTGCGCTTGTTCTCCTCATGGCCAACACGTCGTTTTATTTCCTGTTCAGCTTTGCAAGCAAGATGAAACAAATAGTCCATAGGATAACACTCTTCATGAATTAGTATCTCTTGAATATGACGGTTTAATCCTCCCCAAAATCTATCCATAAAATCATCTTCACTTTCTTCTAAAGAGGAATGCAACAAGGTAGTTTGTAAATCATCATAATATTTTGTTACAGTTTCACTACCTTGTTTTAAGTGTTGCAACTTCTTAATCATGTCACGAGTATAATAAGCAGGGACGAAAGTATGTCGCATGGCAAGTTTCAAATCATCCCAAGTAGTAGGTATATAATCAGGGTGTAACCGACAATATTCACTCCACCAAACCAAAGCATAACCAGTGAAAGAACCAACCGCAACCTTAACCTTTTTATGTTCATCGAAATTATGGGAAGCAAATATATTTTTTATGTCAAACTCCCATTCAATATATAAAGCAGGTTTAAAACGGCCATTAAATGGTGGTATAGATACATTAACCTGATCATGTGCATTTGGATGTTTGTGCACCTCTCGTGACGGTTGTGGTATTTGCAAAGGTGGTGGCACGTCTCCCGCGATCGACAAAGCCCATGAATTGACTCTGGATCCTGTCATGATTAGTAGAACAAGAAACAAAAAAAATCGGCACAAACTTTTTCAGAGGAAAGTTGGAGACAAAGTTGTTGATATATCCTGCTTGGCTGTTGTTTCACCTCATTATCTTCACTGCTGTTGTGATCTTCACTTATATCTTGCTGTCAAGAGCTACTTAGTATCCTTCATTGATGCTAGTTGTGCTACGCCGTGACCTCATTAGTGTTCTAGGCTCGCGTCTCTAGTCCGGTCTAGCCTAGGACCAGCACAGTACCGTCGTTGAGCGTTTATTCAACATTGCATCTTTGAATTGATTATTGCTAATCTTTTGCTACCATATATAGCCAACCCAGCTCCACATATTTCTACACCGTGTATACGTACGCTCCCCTGGCAATCGCTTTACTCAATATTCGGAGTTACTTGACACCGCTGGTTGCCGATCACCGCCTGCTGCATGGTAAGAACTTGTAAGACATTGATATTTGCTTTACTGTGGGCGTTTTACCACCACATCCTAGTAGTTATAGGAACATTATTTTTGGGTTTTGTTTCTTGTTCTACTAATCATGACAGGATCCAGAGTCAATTCATGGGCTTTGTCGATCGCGGGAGACGTGCCACCACCTTTGCAAATACCACAACCGTCACGAGAGGTGCACAAACATCCAAATGCACATGATCAGGTTAATGTATCTATACCACCATTTAATGGCCGTTTTAAACCTGCTTTATATATTGAATGGGAGTTCGACATAAAAAATATATTTGCTTCCCATAATTTCAATGAACATAAAAAGGTTAAGGTTGCGGTTGGTTCTTTCACTGGTTATGCTTTGGTTTGGTGGAGTGAATATTGTCGGTTACACCCTGATTATATACCTACTACTTGGGATGATTTGAAACTTGCCATGCGACATACTTTCGTCCCTGCTTATTATACTCGTGACATGATTAACAAGTTGCAACACTTAAAACAAGGTAGTGAAACTGTAACAAAATATTATGATGATTTACAAACTACCTTGTTGCATTCCTCTTTAGAAGAAAGTGAAGATGATTTTATGGATAGATTTTGGGGAGGATTAAACCGTGATATTCAAAAGATACTAATTCATGAAGAGTGTTATCCTATGGACCATTTGTTTCATCTTGCTTGCAAAGCTGAACAGGAAATAAAACGACGTGTTGGCCACGAGGAGAACAAGCGCACGGTGCACATTCCAAGAGTTTATATGATTGTTCCTTCAACTACTAGGCATACTATGACAACCACATCCGTTGTTGTCAGGACTACATCACCTCCACCATGTGACACATCGCCCCCAAGAGTGGCTACATCATCTGAGTTGATCATAAGAGGTAATGACAAAGGTACTGATCTTCCATCTCTACATGAGAATGATGAATGCCTTGTCAATTTGAATGCACCATCTGATGAGCTACCCACTACTTTGATCACACCACCTATTTTAGAGGACTACGTTGATAATTTGACTTTGCCATGTGATCAAACAACTGAAATACCAACAATTTTGAGTGCACCCATTGAATTAACTATTGATGCAAAAGAACCAATGTTTAATCATTTTGATATGACCTCTAATCTTGGTGATGATTCTGTTTTGAATGACTTATTGCATGTTTGCTTATTTAAGCATGTTGTAGCATGTAAATTTGATGCAAGTAAGGTTTATTCACCAATGTTGGGATGGTTTAATGATGAACATTGTCAATCTTTTGAAATGAATAAGAGCTTCACTTATATGTGCAAACTGAGTTGCAATATTTTCATGCCTTCTACTTCTTGTGCTAATTTTTTGGCTTTAGATTTTATGAACTATGCAAGTTACTCATCTATTCATGTGTCATATATGCAAAAATCAAGGGAAGTAAAAATGGATGACATATACATATACAACATGTACACCTTGTCTCTTTTGTTAGCCACATTTCAGATTAAGCAACGCCGAGGACGGCTTTATTTTCAAGAAGGGGAGGATGATGAGGACATGACTACCTTGTATATGACCAAAAATATTGCATATATGCATATTTGTCAGGTGATTTCTAGTGCAAACTATTCAATAATCTATTTATGTTATCCAGAACGAAAATACTTCACACACTTTTGTGTTTTGTCTAATTGCAGGTGTATGGGACATTTGTACAATCCACATATGAAGATAAGGAAGAAAGAGATGTTTATTTGCTGTCCAAAAAGTTCTCTCACGTCACTTTTGGCCCAAGAGAAGATAGAGTCCAAGTCTCTCACGTTCTGGATTCAGATTCGGACTGCACAGACATACCTGACTCAAAACGCACACAAGTTTTTCATACGGACTCCGAATTGGGTGATTCTTTTTTTGTTGGAAACTAGATTTCGTGCACTTTCCAACCCAATTGGAATCACCTTCAAATTCGTCCGGAGCGTTGAGTTGTGGACGAAACAATCTGATGCTGCAGCAGAATCCGAGTCAAACTACAAGTCCAAAGGTGTTACATCACTTCCTTGGCCGCCACCCCATTGGCTTTGTACGACCTAGATTTAGTTTTAGGCTGCCTTGGGACGTCCTCCCACCTCCTTGGCCGCCACCCCTTGCTCCTATATAAGTAGATCCATCTAGTAGCTTTTCCTTGGGATTTGTTTAGTTAAAAGTTAGCCATTGCAACTTCGTGTACTTCGTTTGTGTCCAACGACCAGACCAAGACCGCTTACGGATCCCCACCATTATCAATACCTCATATATATTTGCAATATTCAGATTGCTTTATCATATTCTTGCTCGTTCTTCGATTGCTTGCAGGAATAGACCTTCGTGGTCAGGCTGACCGTGCTTCCGGCATCGTCAGTAACCTCAGGAGATTGGTTTAGCGATTGCTAAGGCGCAACGTCGTGCATGTTTGTAGTCGGATCGTCAAAGTCGTCTCCACCAAATCGATAGTTATCATCTCATCGAAAGATCGGGACCCTCGCCTCTATCAGCCTACTACACCCACAGCCCCAGAGCCCCATGGGTGTAACAATGATTTCAGGACTTTGAAGCCGCCATAAGGAGTGCATGAAGCCTTGGACGAAATATACAAGATGCCACTTCATAATATTCGTCCATAGGCTATTCTAGGTGCTGCGTCACCTTATTAATGGGCCAGGCCCATGTAATTTCGAAATACTTAAGTATAGGCTATTTTTAGAGTCCGTATGTGTGGGGAAACAAGAGTTAGGGTTGGTTTCGGACCCCACCCTCAAGGGCCACGAAATTCCCCCCTCTTCCTCCATATATACAGCCCTTAGGGTGTCGTTTAGACTTTGGGTTTTGTTTAGATTAAAAGTTCGCCATAGATGCAACTTCGCGTACTTCGTTTGTGTCCAACGACCAGACCAAGACGTCACAGAACCCCACCTTGATCAATAAAGCTTTCATCTTATATTCGCAATATCCTGATTGCAATCTCAGTTTCTTGCTTGTTCTTCGTTTGCTCGCAGGAAACAGACCCTCGTGGTCAGGTTGATCGAACGTCGGCGTGGTCAATAACCCTCGGAAGTTGGTTTAGCGATTGCTAAGGCGCGACGTCTCGCACGTTCGTAGTCGGATCGTCAAGGTCAACTCCCACAGAAAACGATAGCCACCATCTCATCGAAACATCGGGACACCTTAGCCCCTATCACATGCCGTGTCAACTACCTCACTCACTAAGTGTTGTGGCTCACTCACTCCCTCTCGGATGCTCTCACTCATATGGTTGGTGGAGTCACTCAAATGGCTCTCAACCTCACATAGGATGTGTGGCATGCTCTCAAGTGTGGGGCTAGTGGTGGTCACACTCATCCTCTCATAGGAAATGCTCTCAATGTCACGTGTGGTGGAGTCACTCATGTCACTCATGTGGTGGTGGCTCTCCTCACATGGCAATTGGGGCATCTCGTCACATGTCGTTGTCGGAGAGATGTTGGTGCAAATGTCTCCATGCTCAATCATGTCGTGGTCGTAGCCGTGGATGAAGGCCGAAGATGGCACATCATCACTCTCCTCGAAGACCAAAGATAAGGTCCCATGAGCGGTCTCGTAGCTTGACTCAGAGTATGAGTCCAATATGGGCGCCGTCTTCATGTTGTTGAAGAGGTTCGTGCTTGTCGCCGTGGTCGAAGGGGATGGCCCTAGGTCGACCTTCTTGTTGCCGTCTTGTTGTAGGAGGTCCATATGATGTGGCACCTCATAGCTCATCTCCATGACCGAAGGGAAATTCCCATGCTCGGCCATCTTCCTTGAGGGGCTTCCAAAGATGGAAGTGTCACCCTCACTTGTAGGTGGTCGCCTTGGACTTGATGAAGTCAATGTAGGCGTACTCGTGGGAAGTAGGGGAAGATGCCATACGTCCAAAGGCGAAGATGCCTTGATAGCACTTGGCGAAGATGCTGAAGTGGTTGTTGTAGCCGTAGCATGCTCTTGGTGGTGCTTGTCTCCCGGTCTTCTCTTGTGGTCATGAAGTTTGGACTTGGCGTGAAGTAGGGCTTGTTTGGACTTGTAGGTAGGCGCATCTCGAGCATCTTCATGTTGATGGGGGCGTTTTCGCACTTGAGCTCGTAGTAGATGTCGTTCGTCATCGTCATGCACATGTTGCTTGGAGGTGACATGCCCTTCATGACGAGATGGATCACGAATGTGATGGTGGTCGCCATGGAGTTGTGGACGTGGACGACTTGCGCTTGTGTCGCTTGGGCGCTCCGAAGAGGATCGATGTGCTTGCCGCCGCCTTGAAGATGACGAAGGGGAAGTAGACTTGATCAAGGCCCGAATCTCATCCATCCTTGCATCTTGCTCCTCCTTTTGTGCGGAAAGCTTGTTGTTGATGTAGTCCCTTTTCCTCGCTTCAGAGTGACGAATGTCGATGGAGAGGTTGTCGATGCGCTCTCGCAATCTTGATTGTGCGCCTTGCATTTGTCGTTGTAGATCGAAGATTGGCACTTTGGTGATGTAGTTGTTCACGCCGTCGTTGTTGTGGAAGACCGGAGATGAAATGCCTTGCCTATCCATCACAAGATTCGAGCCAATATGAGTGGAGAAAGAGAAGAACGAATACCAAATGTACCTTGACCGAAGTTGAAAGTGGATCAATGATCACTCCAATGTGGACAAGGAAATAGCACAATTGGTACCAATTCTTGTCGGTTTCTCACACCTACACAAATAAGGCTTATGGTGGAGCTCGGTGAGGATAGTGGCACAAACTTTTTTATGCAAAATGTTAGCAAGAGTCAATAATGTTGAAAGAGATTCACAAATTCGCAAGTGTAACATGTAGACCAATAGCAATATGTGGCACACGGAAACACACACACGAATAGATAAATGGGGTCATGCAACCAAGGATGAGCACAAAATGTGGAATCCACAGAAAACGCTCATGTTGCACAACTCAAGAGAGACGCTAGCACGATTGCTCAATAGGTGGATACGACACTTGTGCACAACCTATAAGATGCAAAATGTATCAACTTTCTATCCCAAGTATGCTATATATGTATGGCTCCCGGTGTTATGATCCAAGGTGATCTTATATGACACTGTGGTATGATGTTATGGCACTTGCTTACAAGCTCTCTGTTCACTCTTTTTCTTTGCTTAAAAGCCTTATTCTTTTTTTTTGTATGGCCACTTTGCGAAATGCACTAACCAAGATAGCTATTGTGTATATGCGGGAACAAACTTGAGGCACACGAGATGGTATGATACCAATATGGTATGTATGCAATGTATGGTGTAGATCACTAATGTGCACAAGTAACGTTGCCGGCAATACTCAAATGGCTAGTCTCGATAGGTAAGTGACGCAAAATGGGTTAGGGGTTATCAATGCAATGACAAGGGAATATACAATGGAGGGATACCACGATACCAAGATGATATGGAGGTTACCGTCCGTGTCGATGATGAGTGGCGGTGATCTTGATGGAGATACCAAGATGATGGAGACTCGTCCCTAAGTAGCCGAAACACCTTAGGAAACAGAAAAACCGCGAACTCAAAATCTCAAATGTCAAAATGGTGGTGGCGGGATGCGGTGGTGGTGTTGTGGAATGATGAGGACATCAATACAATTGTTACACCCACAACCCCTGCTGCTATACATACTGGACCAATTACTAGAGCTCGTGCACGCCAACTAAATTACCAGGTACTTTCGTTTCTTGGTAATGATTCTAATGTTCATGAGAATATGATGCTTCCTAAATTGGATACATTTGTTTTGCTTACAAATGAAGGGCCTAGCTTGGAGAAGGATGAACATTGGAGCAAGAACAAGCATGGAGATGATGGCGTGCACAAGGGGAGCAAGAACGGAGTTACAAGTGATGATTTCAGGACTTTGAAGCCACCATAATGGGTGCATGAAGCCTTGGACGAAATATACAAGATGCCACTTCCTAAATTTCGTCCGGAGGCTATTTTAGGTGCTGCGTCACCTTATTATTGGGCCAGGCCCATGTAATTTCGAAATACATAAGTATAGGCTATTTTTAGAGTCCGTATGTGTGGGGAAACAAGAGATAGGGTTGATTTCGGACCCCTCCACCAAGGGCCACGAAATTCCCCCCTCTTCCTCCATATATACAGCCCTTAGGGCATCGTTTAGACTTTGGGTTTTGTTTAGATTAAAAGTTCGCCATAGCTGCAACTTCGCGTACTTCGTTTGTGTTCAACGACCAGACAAAGGCGTCACAGAACCCCATCTTGGTCAATAAAGCTTTCATCTTATATTCGCAATATCCAGATTGCAATCTTAGTTTCTTGCTTGTTCTTCGTTTGCTCGCAGGAAACAGACCCTCGTGGTCAGGTTGATCGTGCTCCGGCGTGGTCAATAACCTCTTGGAGTTGGTTTAGCGATTGCTAAGGCGCGACGTCCTCGCACGTTCGTAGTCGAATCGTCAACGTCGACTTCCACCAAAGCGAAATCCACCATCTCATCGAAAGACGGGACACCTTTGCCTCTATCAAGTGGTATCAGATTTCCAGGTTGCTCGGTGAGATTTTACAGTTTTTCGTAGTTTAGATCGAGTCTGTTCTTCATACCTATAGTCCACGAAAAAGCCAAAAAAAATTAGGGTTAGTTCATCCCATCAGAACCAATCTGAGCCTTGCATAATCTTTTCTGTATTTGCTTTGTTGAATTTGCGGTTGCATCGTCGTGTTCAGTTGCTGGTCTTAGCGTCTAGTCTTTTAGAGTTTCGAGTTCTGTTCACAAGTTGTCACGCCGTCGCCGCACCATCATCATCGCCCCTGCCATCTACCACCACCGCTCCGAATCCGTATCCATATACCACCACCAATCCGTGTCCATATACCACCACCGATCCATATCCATATACTACCACCGCTGCCATATACCACCACCATATATCCACCACCAATCCGAGTTCCTTGCTTATTAGGTTTGTTTTCGGGATCAATCTAGATTCCGATTCGTGTTTCCTTGCCAGAGTAGGTTTCGGAAAAAAAAAGAGTCGGGTAGCCACGCTCCGTTTAGGCCCAAAATTTTTCGAAAACGCATTTTTCGAAAAATTTTCTGGCTATCCTATTTTTAGGTGTTTCTGAGTGTTTTGAGACAGGTGCCATTATAGGAAGTTTTTTTGACCCGTTTCCAGTTCTTGGGTCCGGGCAGTCGAAAAAAAAAAAATTGGTCGAAGAATTTCGTGCCCATCCTGTCAGTTTGAGCTAGGAAGAGTTTTGAGACACTCGCCATTATAGTGATTTTTCGCAAAAAAAAAGCAGCGCAAAAAAAAAGAGCGCAAAAAAACAGAGCGAAAAAAAAATTCAGAGTGTGCTTTTCCCTTGTTTACGTGCCGCGCCGTGATTTTGTTGGTGTTCTAGGCTCGCGTCTCTAGCACAGTCTAGCCTAGGACCAGCACAGTACCGTCGTTGAGCGGTTATTCAACTTTGCATCTCTGAATTGATTATTTGTGACCCTTTTTGCTACCATACTATAAGCCTTCCCAGCTCCACATACATCTACGTCGTGTGTTCGACTCTCCCTGGTAATCGCTCTACCCAAGCTTTGAGAGTTTTTGACTACAACGGTTGCCGATCACCGCCTGCTGCTGGGTAAGAACTGGTAAGAATTTGAGATTTGCTTGACGGATTTGTGATACACCACCACCACTTCTTAGTAGTCTATAGGATCATATTCTTGTGTGTTTCTATTGCTGCTAACCATGCCAGGATCACAAGCCGACGAGATTGACTGGGAGAATTTATCGAACAAGGAGCTTCATGATAAGTTTCAGCAAATGATGACTGAACAGGTGCAAGATGTGCTGAACAATTTTGAAGAGGCCATGGAGAAGATCACTGGCCTTGAGAAGACGTTCGAAACAAAGCTCGATAACAGATTTAATGAATTGCTCGCGCGTCTTCCACCACCACCACCCGCTGCACCTAACGCACCTCTCCAACAACAACAACAACGACTACCTCCACGTCGCGAAATAGACCTTCGCCGAGCGAGCCATGTTCCTCTTGCGTTTGGCCAAACTATTGGTGCTGCTGTTGATACTTCTGTGGCTCCTGCTACTGCTGTTGCTGGTACCCAGGAGGATGATGAGTATGCGGGCGATTATGAGGATGAGGTTGATCAAAATCAGATCTACGAGCAGCCACCAGCACCACCACCAGCAGGTCGACCTCAGGTATATATTCGTAATGGTAGGCCTGCACCACCACCTCAGGTACGCGATGATGTCCATATTCCTAAACTGAAATTGAATATTCCACCATTTGAGGGTAGATATGTTCCTGATATATATCTTACTTGGGAGTTAGAAACTGAACAACGATTTACATGTTTACAATATCCTGAGGAGAGACGAGTTGCTGCTGCTGTTTGTGCTTTCACTAGTTTTGCATGTGTATGGTGGTCTGAACATTGTAGATTATATCCTATTCCAACTACTTGGGCTGCTTTGAAAACTGCTATGCGTACGCGTTGGGTTCCACCATATTATCAACGTGAATTGCTTCAAAAATTGCAGCGTTTAAGACAAGGAAAAAATTCCGTAGAAGAATATTATCAGGAATTACAAACTGGCATGATTAGATGTGGTATTGTTGAGGAGAATGAAGCTATCCTTGCACGTTTTCTGGGTGGATTAAATAGAGAGATTCAGACCATTCTAGACTATAAGGAGTATACTAATATCACTCGTTTATTCCATCCTGCTTGTAAAGCTGAACGTGAAGTGCAGGATCGACAAGCATTGGGGCGAACTAACTTTTCTGCAGGCCGACCTTCATCATGGACACCACGTGCATTTTCTACTTCAACTGCACCAGCACCTCCATCAGGTGCCACCTCCAGCCGTGATACAAGAAAACAGGCACAACCACCATTATCTGCCAAGAGCGCACCTGCGGGGCCTGCACAGCGTTCTTCTTCTTCCATGGCATCAACAGGGCACACAAGTGATATTATTTGTCATTGTTGTAAGGGAGGAGGTCATTATGCGAGAGAATGCAAATCTCCGCGTGTGATGATTGCTACCGCGGATGGTGGATATGAGTCCGCTAGTGACTATGATGAGGAGACTTTGCTTCTTATTACACGTGAAGAACATGGTGGAGATGATTCTGATCATGAGACGCAATACATGGCTCCTGAAGACGCTGACAGGTATGAATGTTTAGTTGCTCAACGTGTTTTGAGTGTGCAGGTCACACAAGCTGAGCAAAATCAGAGGCACAATTTGTTCCATACCAAGGGAGTTGTGAAGGAACGTTCTGTGCGCGTCATCATAGACGGAGGGAGCTGCAACAACTTGGCTAGCATGGAGATGGTGGAGAAGCTTTCTCTCACCATAAGACCACATCCACACCCTTACTACATCCAATGGTTCAACAACAGCGGCAAGGTTAAGGTAACACATACTGTTCGTGTGCATTTTAGTATCTCTACATATGCTGATTATGTTGATTGTGATGTGGTACCTATGCAAGCATGTTCCTTATTACTTGGTAGACCATGGCAATTTGATAAAAATTCTGTACACCATGGTAGAAACAATCAATATACTCTTGTTCATAAGGATAAAAATATTACTTTGCTTCCTATGACTCCTGATTCCATTTTGAAAGATGATATTAATAGAGCTAATAAAGCAAAACAGGAGACGAATAAGAGTGAAAATCAGATTGTGGCAAAAGAATTTGAGCAACAAATGAAGCCTAATAATAAACCATCTAGTGTTGCTTCTGAAATTAAATTGAAAAGTGCATGTTTATTTGCCACCAAATCTGATATTGATGAGCTAGATTTCAGCAAATCTGTTTGCTATGCTTTTGTGTGCAAAGAGGCATTTTTTTCATTCGAGGACGTGCCTTCCTCTTTGCCTCCTGCTGTCACTAACATTTTGCAGGAGTTCGCTGATGTCTTTCCACAAGACGTGCCACCGGGATTACCGCCTATTCGAGGGATTGAGCATCAAATTGACTTAATTCCCGGTGCTTCACTGCCAAACCGTGCACCATACCGTACCAATCCAGAGGAGACAAAGGAGATTATGCGTCAAGTACAAGAGCTTCTCGACAAAGGTTATATACGCGAATCCCTTAGTCCTTGTGCTGTTCCTATTATTCTAGTGCCGAAAAAGGATGGTACATCACGTATGTGTGTTGATTGTAGAGGCATTAATAATATTACTATTCGTTATCGTCATCCTATTCCTAGGCTAGATGATATGCTTGATGAATTGAGTGGCTCTACAATATTCTCCAAAGTTGATTTACGTAGTGGATACCATCAAATTCGTATGAAATTGGGAGATGAATGGAAAACAGCATTCAAAACTAAGTTTGGATTATATGAGTGGTTAGTCGTGCCTTTTGGGTTAACTAATGCACCTAGTACTTTCATGAGATTAATGAACGAAGTTTTACGTGCTTTCATTGGACGATTTGTGGTAGTTTACTTTGATGACATATTGATTTATAGCAGATCTTTGGAAGAACATTTGGAACATTTACGTGCTGTTTTTATTGCTCTACGTGATGCACGTTTGTTTGGTAACCTTGGGAAGTGCACCTTTTGCACCGACCGAGTATCTTTTCTTGGCTATGTTGTTACTCCACAGGGAATTGAAGTTGATAAAGCCAAGATTGAAGCTATTGAGAGTTGGCCGCAACCCAAAACGGTCACACAAGTGAGGAGTTTTCTTGGCCTCGCTGGATTCTATAGGCGTTTTGTGAGAGATTTCAGCACCATTGCTGCACCTCTCAATGAGCTTACAAAGAAAGATGTGCCTTTTCTTTGGGGTACCGCACAGGAAGAAGCCTTCACGGTATTGAAAGATAAGTTGACACATGCTCCTTTACTCCAACTTCCTGATTTTAATAAGACTTTTGAGCTTGAATGTGATGCTAGTGGAATTGGATTAGGAGGTGTGTTATTACAAGATGGCAAACCTGTTGCATATTTTTCTGAAAAATTGAGTGGGCCTAGTCTGAATTATTCTCCTTATGATAAAGAATTATATGCTCTTGTTCGGACTTTAGAAACATGGCAACATTATTTATGGCCCAAAGAATTTGTTATACATTCTGATCATGAATCTTAGAAACATATTAAAAGTCAAGCTAAACTGAATCGTAGACATGCTAAATGGGTTGAATTCATTGAGACTTTCCCTTATGTCATTAAACACAAGAAGGGAAAAGAAAATGTTATTGCTGATGCATTGTCTCGTCGCTATACTATGCTTTCACAACTTGACTTCAAAATATTTGGTTTGGAGACCATCAAAGATCAATATGTGCATGATGCTGATTTTAAAGATGTAATGCAGAATTGTAAAGAAGGAAGAATGTGGAACAAGTTTGTTGTTAACGATGGATTTGTGTTTCGTGCTAACAAGCTATGCATTCCAGCTAGCTCCGTTCGTCTTTTGTTGTTGCAGGAGGCGCATGGAGGAGGATTAATGGGACACTTTGGCGTGAAGAAGACGGAGGACGTACTTGCTACACATTTCTTTTGGCCAAAGATGAGACGGGGTGTTGAGCGTTTTATTGCTCGCTGCACTACATGTCAAAAAGCTAAGTCACGACTCAATCCTCATTTATATATGCCTTTGCCTGTACCTAGTGTTCCTTGGGAGGATATATCTATGGACTTTGTTTTAGGTTTACCTCGAACAAAGAAGGGGAGGGATAGCATATTTGTTGTCGTGGATAGATTCTCGAAAATGGCACACTTTATACCATGTCATAAAAGCGATGATGCTGTTAATGTTGCTGATTTGTTCTTTCGTGAAATTATTCGCTTGCATGGTGTGCCAAATACTATTGTTTCAGATCGTGATACTAAATTTCTTAGCCACTTTTGGAGATGTTTATGGGCTAAGTTGGGGACTAAACTGCTTTTTAGTACTACTTGTCACCCCCAAACTGATGGACAAACTAAAGTAGTCAATAGAACGTTGTCTACTATGCTTAGGGCTGTTTTGAAGAATAATAAGAAAATGTGGGAGGAATGCTTGCCTCATATTGAATTTGCTTATAATCGTTCATTCCATTCTACTACTAAGATGTGCCCTTTTGAAGTTGTGTATGGTTTCCTACCTCGTGCACCTATTGATTTGTTGCCTCTTCCATCTTCGGAGAAGGTTAATTTTGATGCTAAACAACGTGCTGAATTGATTTTAAAAATGCATGAGTTAACTAAGGAAAACATTGAGCGTATGAATGCTAAATATAAACTTGCTGGAGATAAGGGTAGAAAACATGTTGTGTTTGCACCTGGAGATCTTGTTTGGTTACATTTGCGTAAGGATAGATTTCCTGATTTGCGCAAATCAAAGCTAATGCCACGTGCTGATGGTCCCTTTAAGGTGTTAGAGAAAATAAATGATAATGCATATAAACTTGAGCTGCCTGCAGATTTTGGGGTTAGTCCCACTTTTAACATTGCAGATTTGAAGCCTTATTTGGGTGAGGAAGATGGACTTCCGTCGAGGACGACTTCATTTCAAGAACGGGAGGATGATGAGGACATCAATACAATTGTTACACCCACAGCCCCTGCTGCTATACATACTGGACCAATTACTAGAGCTCGTGCACGCCAACTAAATTACCAGGTACTTTCGTTTCTTGGTAATGATTCTAATGTTCATGAGAATATGATGCTGCCTAAATTGGATACATTTGTTTTGCTTACAAATGAAGGGCCTAGCTTGGAGAAGGATGAACATTGGAGCAAGAACAAGCATGGAGATGATGGCATGCGCAAGGGGAACAAGAACGGAGTTACAAGTGATGATTTCAGGACTTTGAAGCCACCATAATGGGTGCATGAAGCCTTGGACGAAATATACAAGATGCCACTTCATAAATTTCGTCCCGAGGCTATTTTAGGTGCTGCGTCACCTTATTATTGGGCCAGGCCCATGTAATTTCGAAATACATAAGTATAGGCTATTTTTAGAGTCCGTATGTGTGGGGAAGCAAGAGATAGGGTTGATTTCGGACCCCTCCACCAAGGGCCACGAAATTCCCCCCTCTTCCTCCATATATACAGCCCTTAGGGCATCGTTTAGACTTTGGGTTTTGTTTAGATTAAAAGTTCGCCATAGCTGCAACTTCGCGTACTTCGTTTGTGTTCAACGACCAGACAAAGGCGTCACAGAACCCCACCTTGATCAATAAAGCTTTCATCTTATATTCGCAATATCCAGATTGCAATCTTAGTTTCTTGCTTGTTCTTCGTTTGCTCGCAGGAAACAGACCCTCGTGGTCAGGTTGATCGTGCTCCGGCGTGGTCAATAACCTCTCGGAGTTGGTTTAGCGATTGCTAAGGCGCGACGTCCTCGCACGTTCGTAGTCGGATCGTCAAAGTCGACTTCCACCAAAGCGATATCCATCATCTCATCGAAAGATCGGGACCCTCGCCTCTATCAATTATCATTTATTTTCTCTAACACCTTAAAGGGACCATCAGCACGTGGCATTAACTTTGATTTGCGCAAATCAGGAAATCTATCCTTACGCAAATGTAACCAAACAAGATCTCCAGGTGCAAACACAACATGTTTTCTACCCTTATCTCCAGCAAGTTTATATTTAGCATTCATACGCTCAATGTTTTCCTTAGTTAACTCATGCATTTTTAAAATCAATTCAGCACGTTGTTTAGCATCAAAATTAACCTTCTCCGAAGATGGAAGAGGCAACAAATCAATAGGTGCACGAGGTAGGAAACCATACACAACTTCAAAAGGGCACATCTTAGTAGTAGAATGCAATGAACGATTATAAGCAAATTCAATATGAGGCAAGCATTCCTCCCACATTTTCTTATTACTCTTCAAAACAGCCCTAAGCATAGTAGACAATGTTCTATTGACTACTTCAGTTTGTCCATCAGTTTGGGGGTGACAAGTAGTACTAAAAAGCAGTTTAGTCCCCAACTTAGCCCATAAACATCTCCAAAAGTGGCTATGAAATTTAGTATCACGATCTGAAACAATAGTATTTGGCACACCATGCAAGCGAATAATTTCACGAAAGAACAAATCAGCAACATTAACAGCATCATCGCTTTTATGACATGGTATAAAGTGTGCCATTTTCGAGAATCTATCCACGACAACAAATATGCTATCCCTCCCCTTCTTTGTTCGAGGTAAACCTAAAACAAAGTCCATAGATATATCCTCCCAAGGAACACTAGGTACAGGCAAAGGCATATATAAACCATGAGGATTGAGTCGTGACTTAGCTTTTTGACATGTAGTGCATCGAGCAATAAAACGCTCAACATCCCGTCTGATAGAGGCGGAGGTGTCCCGTCTTTCGATGAGATGGTGGATTTCGCTTTGGTGGAAGTCGACTTTGACGATCCGACTACGAACGTGCGAGGACGTCGCGCCTTAGCAATCGCTAAACCAATTCCGAGAGGTTATTGACCACGCCGGAGCACGATCAACCTGACCACGAGGGTCTGTTTCCTGCGAGCAAACGAAGAACAAGCAAGAAACTAAGATTGCAATCTGGATATTGCGAATATAAGATGAAAGCTTTATTGATCAAGGTGGGGTTCTGTGACGCCTTTGTCTGGTCGTTGAACACAAACGAAGTACGCGAAGTTGCAGCTATGGCGAACTTTTAATCTAAACAAAACCCAAAGTCTAAACGATGCCCTAAGGGCTGTATATATGGAGGAAGAGGGGGGAATTTCGTGGCCCTTGGTGGAGGGGTCCGAAATCAACCCTATCTCTTGCTTCCCCACACATACGGACTCTAAAAATAGCCTATACTTATGTATTTCGAAATTACATGGGCCTGGCCCAATAATAAGGTGACGCAGCACCTAAAATAGCCTCGGGACGAAATTTATGAAGTGGCATCTTGTATATTTCGTCCAAGGCTTCATGCACCCATTATGGTGGCTTCAAAGTCCTGAAATCATCACTTGTAACTCCGTTCTTGTTCCCCTTGCGCATGCCATCATCTCCATGCTTGTTCTTGCTCCAATGTTCATCCTTCTCCAAGCTAGGCCCTTCATTTGTAAGCAAAACAAATGTATCCAATTTAGGCAGCATCATATTCTCATGAACATTAGAATCATTACCAAGAAACGAAAGTACCTGGTAATTTAGTTGGCGTGCACGAGCTCTAGTAATTGGTCCAGTATGTATAGCAGCAGGGGCTGTGGGTGTAACAATTGTATTGATGTCCTCATCATGGTGTGCCAAATACTATTGTTTCAGATCGTGATACTAAATTTCTTAGCCACTTTTGGAGATGTTTATGGGCTAAGTTGGGGACTAAACTGCTTTTTAGTACTACTTGTCACCCCCAAACTGATGGACAAACTGAAGTAGTCAATAGAACGTTGTCTACTATGCTTAGGGCTGTTTTGAAGAATAATAAGAAAATGTGGGAGGAATGCTTGCCTCATATTGAATTTGCTTATAATCGTTCATTGCATTCTACTACTAAGATGTGCCCTTTTGAAGTTGTGTATGGTTTCCTACCTCGTGCACCTATTGATTTGTTGCCTCTTCCATCTTCGGAGAAGGTTAATTTTGATGCTAAACAACGTGCTGAATTGATTTTAAAAATGCATGAGTTAACTAAGGAAAACATTGAGCGTATGAATGCTAAATATAAACTTGCTGGAGATAAGGGTAGAAAACATGTTGTGTTTGCACCTGGAGATCTTGTTTGGTTACATTTGCGTAAGGATAGATTTCCTGATTTGCGCAAATCAAAGCTAATGCCACGTGCTCATGGTCCCTTTAAGGTGTTAGAGAAAATAAATGATAATGCATATAAACTTGAGCTGCCTGCAGATTTTGGGGTTAGTCCCACTTTTAACATTGCAGATTTGAAGCCTTATTTGGGTGAGGAAGATGAACTTCCGTCGAGGACGACTTCATTTCAAGAAGGGGAGGATGATGAGGACATCAATACAATTGTTACACCCACAGCCCCTGCTGCTATACATATTGGACCAATTACTAGAGCCCGTGCACGCCAACTAAATTACCAGGTACTTTCGTTTCTTGGTAATGATTCTAATGTTCATGAGAATATGATGCTGCCTAAATTGGATACATTTGTTTTGCTTACAAATGAAGGGCCTAGCTTGGAGAAGGATGAACATTGGAGCAAGAACCAGCATGGAGATGATGGCATGCGCAAGGGGAACAAGAACGGAGTTACAAGTGATGATTTCAGAACTTTGAAGCCACCATAATGGGTGCATGAAGCCTTGGACGAAATATACAAGATGCCACTTCATAAATTTCGTCCTGAGGCTATTTTAGGTGCTGCGTCACCTTATTATTGGGCCAGGCCCATGTAATTTCGAAATACATAAGTATAGGCTATTTTTAGAGTCCGTATGTGTGGGGAAACAAGAGATAGGGTTGATTTCGGACCCCTCCACCAAGGGCCACGAAATTCCCCCCTCTTCCTCCATATATACAGCCCTTAGGGCATCGTTTAGACTTTGGGTTTTGTTTAGATTAAAAGTTCGCCATAGCTGCAACTTCGCGTACTTCGTTTGTGTTCAACGACCAGACAAAGGCGTCACAGAACCCCATCTTGATCAATAAAGCTTTCATCTTATATTCGCAATATCCAGATTGCAATCTTAGTTTCTTGCTTGTTCTTCGTTTGCTCGCAGGAAACAGACCCTCGTGGTCAGGTTGATCGTGCTCCGGCGTGGTCAATAACCTCTCGGAGTTGGTTTAGCGATTGCTAAGGCGCGACGTCCTCGCACGTTCGTAGTCGGATCGTCAACGTCGACTTCCACCAAAGCGAAATCCACCATCTCATCGAAAGACGGGACACCTTTGCCTCTATCACGGAAGCTCAATGGGATTGCGACAATGCAATGATGGGTTATGCGAGTAGGCAATGCGGAAATGGAGGGTAAGGTGGTGGACTATACATGGTGTCGGAGTTGGAAGCACGGTCCCTAAGTATCCGAAACACCTTAGGAGACACAACTCACAACACAAACAAAATTGGGTTAAGTTGGGGAGGTCTGCGGTGGTGTAGCGGATGATGTGGTGGAAGCCCTAGGCAAAGATGCCAAAATGCACAAACTTTTATGGTGTCAAAAGGTGGTGAAACCAAGGTGAGGTCCTCGGGCATGTCGATAGCTTCAAAACGAGCCAAAGAACACTCAAATCGGAGTTCGGAGTGAAAAGTTGTGATGAAAACGGTGAAGAAGGCTGATGCTGAAATTCTGTGCAATGCTTCGGGTTAGGCCAGAAGTTCCGGGGGGTGGCCGGAAGTTCCGGGGGTCGCGGAAAAACTGCGGGGAGTGTGGGGATTTTTGGGGTAAACTCTCTGTTTAGCCCGGAAGTTCCGGGGCTGGGACGGAAGTTCCGGGGGACGGAAGTTCCGGGGGTCGTGGAATTTCTTCCGGGACGAACCCTAAATTCCAGATCTGAGAATGGGGGCGGAAAAACTTGATTTCCAAGGTCAAAATTGAGATGATTTCGTGGATGGAAATGGGCGAAAAGAAGGGGAATGCTAGATCCACTCATAACACAGCGAATCCATGGATCAAAATCAACAAAACATCATTAAAACCAACAAATCAAAAAAATTGGGGCTATTTTTGGTGGGGATTTTCAAAATTGGGGAAGAACACAACAAAATTAGGCTAGAAAACAAAGAGGGAGGCTCCGAAATCGTGATCAACGTGGCTCATGATACCAAGATGATGTAGGGTAGAACCCTAGTGGCCTGATCTTTCATGAAAGGAGCGGATCCCGCAAAGAACACGAGGAGGGAAACGAGGGGAAAATCACGAGGGGAACACAAGAGAACACTCAAACCAACAAGTATGATCACACATGTGCTAGATCCTCGAAACACAAAGAGAGATACACGATCCAAAGTCAACAACGGACGATACAAGAGGTAACCGGTTCTTCTCCATGAGGAGGTCTTGAATCCACAAGGGGATCTTCTCCGCAAGGAGGTCTTCAATCCAAGGTGGATCTTCTCCGAAGAGGGGTCGCGGTCTCTATCAAGGAGTAGATCCGACATGGATGAGCGTAGCTCTATCTCTCAAATGAGCTATCACAACGCTAACCCTAACTAGGAGGAGGTGGGGGAGTATATATAGTGCTAGCCTAGGAAGGGGTAACTGAGAGGGAGGATACATGGGCCCTTGGCCCGAATCTTTGCACGCACGTAGGCCGGAAGTTCCGGGTGGGGCCGGAAGTTCCGGGCGGGTTCCGGCAGGGTTCTGGGCTATCCAGAGAGTTGGCGCGCTCGGGGCTGGTCTGGACTCCGGGGCCGGAGGTTCCGGGAAGGTCAGAAGGTCCGGGGGCCAGAAGTTCCGGGCTTTCCAGAAGCTTGTCCTTGCTTCTTCTTCCTTCTCTTCCATTCTTGGCCTTGGTCCTTGGATCCTCCATGGTCGTCTCGGTTGTACCTGAGTATATGCAAGGTCCATGCATGAGGTACTAGCCATGTCTCATATGTGGAAAGTGACTGTTCGAAGAGGAGTGAGTTCACCTTGTGTCCAATGGCGTATGGTCGAGGTCTCATCATATGTCCTCTTGGGGCTTGCGGAGTAATCGAAGTGTACATGGGGATGATCGTAGGATGCTCCGCATCAACATGTGCGTGAAAGTTTGAGCCCTTGTGCCGTTCTGGTCAATCTTGTGCCAAAACGTGATGGTAGTTTTCGCATGTGCTCCGATTGTAGACCTACCAATGCTATCACCGTTCGATATAGGTATCCCATTCCACGCCTAGATGCTATGCTTGATGAGCTTAGCGGTGCCACTTTATTTTCCTAAATTGATCTTAAGAGTGGTTACTATCAAATCCGCATACAAGAGGGTGATGAATGGAAAACCGCCTTCAAAACCAAGTTTGGTTTGTATGAGTGGTTAGTCATGCCTATGGGTCTTTCGGAAGCACCGGGAACTTTTATGAGCCTCATGAATCATGTCTTTCGCCCTTACATTGGTATATTTGTTGTGGTCTACTTTGATGTTATTCTTGTGTTTAGCAAATCTATCATAGAGCATGTCACCCATGTCCGCACCGTTTTGCAAACTCTTAGAAAAGAGCGCCTCTATGCTAATATGGAGAAATGCCTTTTTGGTGTTGATAAGCTCGTTTTCTTGGGTTTTGTTGTTTCTTCTAAGGGTGTTCATGTTGATGAGTCCAAGATTAATGCTATTAAGACTTGGCCGCAACCAACCAACTTGCATCAAGTGCATAGTTTTCTTGGCCTTGTGGGTTTCTATTGTTGCTTTGTGAAGGATTTTAGCACCATTGCTTCGCCTTTGCATGCTTTGAGCAAGAAGAATGCACCTTTTGTTTGGGGACCATCCCAAGATACCGCATTCAATAAGCTTAAGAATTTGCTTACTCATGCTCCCGTGCTTGCTTTACCCAACTTCGACAAGCCTTTTGAAATTCATTGCGATGCTAGTGGTAATGGCATAGGAGGTGTGTTAACGCAAGAGAAGCGCCCCATAGCTTACTTTAGTGAGAAACTTTCCGGAGCGCAACTCAATTATCCCATCTATGACAAAGAGCTATATGCTTTAGTCCGTGTTTTGCGTGAATGGGAACATTACATTCGTCCCCATGAGTTTATCATTCATACCGATCATGAGACTCTCAAGTATCTTAAGGGACAAACAAAGTTGAACAAGCGTCATGCTAAATGGAGTGAATTTATTGAGTCTTTTCCCTATGTCATCAAGTACATCAAGGGTAAAGAAAACATAGTAGCGGATGCTCTTTCCCGCATATGCATGCTTGTCATGCAACTTGAGTTAGATGTCATTGGCTTTGAGCATATCAAAGACTTGTATGAGCATGATGCAACTTTTGCTACTCCTTATGCCAAGTGTTTGTCGAATACATCTTGGGAATGCTATTATATCAAAGACGGCTATCTTATGAGAGCCAACAAACTTTGCATTCCCGAGTCGTCTCTTTGTTTGTTGCTTTTGCAGGAATCGCATGGAGGAGGCTTAATGGGACAGTTCGGACGCGACAAGACGTTCGCCACGCTCTTGAAGAGCTACTTTTGGCCAAAGATGTTTCAGGACGTCAATCGTTTCACCAACCGGTGTTCTACATGTCGCAAAGCTAAGTCCAAAACTCAATATCATGGTCTCTATATGCCTTTACCAATCCCATACCAACCATGGGAATACATTAGCATGGACTTTGTATTGGTTTGCCTAGAACTCGAAATGGGAAAGATTCCATATTTGTCGTTGTGGACCGTTTCTCAAAAATGGCACATTTTATTCCTTGCCACAAGATAGACGATGCTTCACATGTTGCTAATCTCTTTTGTAGGGATTGCATCTCCATGGTGTGCCAAAAACCATCGTCTCGGACCGCGACGTCAAGTTCCTTAGCTACTTTTGGAAGACCCTATGCGCCAAGCTCGGAATCGAGCTACTCTTCTCCACGGCGTACCATCATCAAACCAACGGCCAAACGGAGGTGACAAACCGCACACTCTCCGCTCTACTTCGAGTACTCATCAGGAAGAACATCAAAGAGTGGGAGGAGTGTCTATCCATCGCCGAGTTGTCCTACAACCGAGCAAGGCACTCAAGAACCGGCAAGTCCCCTTTTGAGGTCGTCTATGGATTCAACCCTTTGTCACCATTGGATATTCTACCTTTACCACTCCAAGAGCGAATCAATTTGGACGCAAGTGCAAGAGCGACCCATATTAAGAAGGTGAATGAAGATACAAAAAACACCATCGAGCGCCAAGTACAACGCCTTACGACCAAGCTCAACGTCACCAAGCACCCTATGATATTCAACATTGGAGACCTACTGTGGCTACACCTTCGCAAGGACCGTTTCCCCAAGAACGCAAGTCCAAACTTCGACCACGCGCGGATGGTTATATTTGCGTAAGGATAGATTTCCTAATTTGCGCAAATCAAAGCTAATGCCACGTGCTGATGGTCCTTTTAAGGTGTTAGAGAAAATAAATGATAATGCATATAAACTTCAGCTGCCTGCAGATTTTGGGGTTAGTCCCACTTTTAACATTGCAGATTTGAAGCCTTATTTGGGTGAGGACGATGAACTTTTGTCGTGGACGACTTCATTTCAAGAAGGGGAGGATGATGAGGACATCAATACCATTGTTACACCCACAGCCCCTGCTGCTATACATATTGGACCAATTACTAGAGCTCACGCACGCCAATTGAATTATCAGGTACTTTCGTTTCTTGGTAACGATTCTAATGTTCATGAGAATATGATGCTGCCTAAATTGGATACATTTGTTTTGCTTACAAATGAAGGTCCTAGCTTGGACAAGAAAGATGAACCTTGGAGCAAGTTCAAGCATGGAGATGATGGCATGCGCAAGGGGATCAAGAACGGAGTTACAAGTGATGATTTCAGGACTTCGAAGCCACCATAAGGAGTGCATGAAGCCTTGGAAGAAATATACAAGATGCCACTTCATAAATTTCGTCCAGAGGCTATTTTAGGTGCTGCGTCACCTTATTATTGGGCCAGGCCCATGTATTTTTGAAATACTTAAGTATAGGCTGTTTTTAGAGTCCGTATGTGTGGGTGATGAGGACATGACTACCTTGGATATGACCAAAAATATTGCATATATGCATATTTGTCAGGTGATTTCTAGTGCAAACTATTCAATAATCTATTTATGTTATCCAGAACAAAAATACTTCACACACTTTTGTGTTTTGTCTAATTGCAGATGTATGGGACATTTGTACAATCCACATATGAAGATAAGGAAGAAAGAGATGTTTATTTGCTGTCCAAAAAGTTCTCTCACGTCACTTTTGGCCCAAGAGAAGATAGAGTCCAAGTCTCTCACGTTCTGGATTCAGATTCGGACTGCACAGACATACCTGACTCAAAACACACACAAGTTTTTCATACGGACTCCGAATTGGGTGATTCTTTTTTTGTTGGAAACTAGAATTCGTGCACTTTCCAACCCAATTGGAATCACCTTCAAATTCGTCCGGAGCGTTGAGTTGTGGACGAAACAATCTGATGCTGCAGCAGAATCCGAGTCAAACTACAAGTCCAAAGGTGTTACATCACCTCCACTTGGGCCCATTGGCCTTGTACGACCTAGATTTAGTTTTAGGCTGCCTTGGGACGTCCTCCCACCTCCTTGGCTGCCACCCCTTGCTCCTATATAAGTAGATCCATCTAGTAGCTTTTCCTTGGGATTTGTTTAGTTAAAAGTTAGCCATTGCAACTTCGTGTACTTCGTTTGTGTCCAACGACCAGACCAAGACCGCTTACGGATCCCCACCTTTATCAATACTTCATATATATTCGCAATATTCAGATTGCTTTTATCATATTCTTGCTCGTTCTTCGATTGCTTGCAGGAATAGACCTTCGTGGTCAATAACCTCAGGAGATTGGTTTAGCGATTGCTAAGGCGCAACGTCGTGCACGTTTGTAGTCGGATCGTCAAAGTCGTCTCCACCAAATCGGTAGTATCATCTCATCGAAAGATCGGGACACCCCGCCTCTATCAAGTGGTATCAGTTTTCAGGTTGCTCGGTGAGAATTTCCAGTTTTCCTAGATTAGATTTATTTTCTTACCTATTGTCCAAGAAAAAGCCACACACAAAAAAGTTAGATCTGTTCATCCTTTATCCAAGCCAGTCTGAGCCTTTGCAATTTTCTATTCATTGCTTGCATAGTTGAATTATCGGTTGCATCGTCGTGTCAGTTGCTGGTCTTAGCGTCTAGTTCCTTTAGAGTTTCGAGTTCTGTTCACATTAGTCACGCCGCCGCTGCATCATTATCCCTTCCGCTGTCCACCATCCCATCTATTAATTTCCACCACGTGCTACGCACTGTTCATTGTCATAATCATAGTTGAGGTCATTCACATCTTCGCCTGATCCAATCTGCATCTTATCTAGTTTGTCTTGAAAAAAAA
Organism: Triticum aestivum; assembly: GCF_018294505.1. Lineage (NCBI taxonomy): Eukaryota > Viridiplantae > Streptophyta > Magnoliopsida > Poales > Poaceae > Triticum > Triticum aestivum. The sequence continues at coordinate 329,346,029 of NC_057800.1, read as the reverse complement.
GATAGAGAAAAAAAGAGAAAAAAGGAAAAAAAAGAAAAAGAGAGAGAAGAAAAAAAAAGCGTGAGAAAAAAAAGAGAGAAGAAAAAAAATTGGATCTATCTAGAATCAATCTCGTACCTGAATTCGGATTGGAATCTGTTTTGCGCACTGTTCAGTAAAACAGGTGTATCTTCCTCATACGAAGTCCGTTTTGGCTCCGTGAGTACTCAAATTGAAGATAGCGACGAGCCGCATCTAAATAGTTGCAGAAGCTAGTTCAATATTTGACACCTCAAAATCGGCTTCTAAATAGGTCTTTTTGCCCTCCGAAGTTCGTGAACACAGCTTGTTCCAATTTTTTAGGCTAGTTTTAGAATTCTTTGACTCCTCATATCAACTCGGAATTGAGTGATTCTTTTTGCATTGGAAAGCTTGAGTTAGTAGCATTCTTTGAAAGAATTTATCAGAAAATTGTCTCAAACTTTTCAAGAGGAAAGTTGGAGAGAGAGTTGTTGTATATCCTACTTGGCAGTTGTTTTTCATCATTATCTTCACTGCCGTTGTGATCTTCACTTATATCTTGCTGTCAAGAGCTACTTAGTATCCTTCATTGATGCTAGTTGTGCTACGCCGTGACCTTATTAGTGTTCTAGGCTCGCGTCTCTAGTCCGGTCTAGCCTAGGACCAGCACAGTACCGTCGTTGAGCGTTTATTCAACATTGCATCTTTGAATTGATTATTGCTAATCTTTTGCTACCATATATAGCCAACCCAGCTCCACATATTTCTACACCGTGTATACGTACGCTCCCCTGGCAATCGCTTTACTCAATATTCGGAGTTACTTGACACCGCTGGTTGCGGATCACCGCCTGCTGCATGGTAAGAACTTGTAAGACATTGATATTTGCTTTACTGTGAGCGTTTTACCACCACATCCTAGTAGTTATAGGAACATTATTTTTGGGTTTTGTTTCTTGTTCTACTAATCATGACAGGATCCAGAGTCAATTCATGGGCTTTGTCGATCGCGGGAGACGTGCCACCACCTTTGCAAATACCACAACCGTCACAAGAGGTGCACAAACATCCAAATGCACATGATCAGGTTAATGTATCTATACCACCATTTAATGGCCGTTTTAAACCTGCTTTATATATTGAATGGGAGTTCGACATAAAAAATATATTTGCTTCCCATAATTTCAATGAACATAAAAAGGTTAAGGTTGCGGTTGGTTCTTTCACTGGTTATGCTTTGGTTTGGTGGAGTGAATATTGTCGGTTACACCCTGATTATATACCTACTACTTGGGATGATTTGAAACTTGTCATGCGACATACTTTCGTCCCTGCTTATTATACTCGTGACATGATTAAGAAGTTGCAACACTTAAAACAAGGTAGTGAAATTGTAACAAAATATTATGATGATTTACAAACTACCTTGTTGCATTCCTCTTTAGAAGAAAGTGAAAATGATTTTATGGATAGATTTTGGGCAGGATTAAACCGTGATATTCAAGAGATACTAATTCATGAAGAGTGTTATCCTATGGACCATTTGTTTCATCTTGCTTGCAAAGCTGAACAGGAAATAAAACGACGTGTTGGCCACAAGGAGAACAAGCGCACAGTGCACATTCCAAGAGTTGATATGATTGTTCCTTCAACTACTAGGCATACTATGACAACCACATCCGTTGTTGTCAGGACTACATCACCTCCACCATGTGACACATCGCCCCCGAGAGTGGCTACATCATCTGAGTTGATCATAAGAGGTAATGACAAAGGTACTGATCTTCCATCTCTACATGAGAATGATGAATGCCTTGTCAATTTGAATGCACCATCTGATGAGCTACCCACTACTTTGATCACACCACCTATTTTAGAGGACTACATTGATAATTTGACTTTGCCATGTGATCAAACAACTGAAATACCAACAATTTTGAGTGCACCCATTGAATTAACTATTGATGCAAAAGAACCAATGTTTAATCATTTTGATATGACCTCTAATCTTGGTGATGATTCTGTGTTGAATGACTTATTGCATGTTTGCTTATTTAAGCATATTGTAGCATGTAAATTTGATGCAAGTAAGGTTTATTCACCAATGTTGGGATGGTTTAATGATGAACATTGTCAATCTTTTGAAATGAATAAGAGCTTCACTTATATGTGCAAACTGAGTTGCAATATTTTCATGCCTTCTACTTCTTGTGCTAATTTTTTGGCTTTAGATTTTATGAACTATGCAAGTTACTCATCTATTCATGTGTCATATATGCAAAAATCAAGGGAAGTAAAAATGGATGACATATACATATACAACATGTACACCTTGTCTCTTTTGTTAGCCACATTTCAGATTAAGCAACGCCGAGGGCGGCTTTATTTTCAAGAAGGGGAGGATGATGAGGACATGACTACCTTGGATATGACCAAAAATATTGCATATATGCATATTTGTCAGGTGATTTCTAGTGCAAACTATTCAATAATCTATTTATGTTATCCAGAACAAAAATACTTCACACACTTTTGTGTTTTGTCTAATTGCAGGTGTATGGGACATTTGTACAATCCACATATGAAGATAAGGAAGAAAGAGATGTTTATTTGCTGTCCAAAAAGTTCTCTCACGTCACTTTTGGCCCAAGAGAAGATAGAGTCCAAGTCTCTCACGTTCTGGATTCAGATTCGGACTGCACAGACATACCTGACTCAAAACGCACACAAGTTTTTCATACGGACTCCGAATTGGGTGATTCTTTTTTTGTTGGAAACTAGATTTCGTGCACTTTCCAACCCAATTGGAAGCACCTTCAAATTCGTCCGGAGCGTTGAGTTGTGGACGAAACAATCTGATGCTGCAGCAGAATCCGAGTCAAACTACAAGTCCAAAGGTGTTACATCACCTCCACTTGGGCCCATTGGCCTTGTACGACCTAGATTTAGTTTTAGGCTGCCTTGGGACGTCCTCCCACCTCCTTGGCCGCCACCCCTTGCTCCTATATAAGTAGATCCATCTAGTAGCTTTTCCTTGGGATTTGTTTAGTTAAAAGTTAGCCATTGCAACTTCGTGTGCTTCGTTTGTGTCCAACGACCAGACCAAGACCGCTTCTGGATCACCACCTTTGCAAATACCACAACCATCACGAGAGGTGCACAAACATCCAAATGCACATGATCAGGTTAATGTATCTATACCACCATTTAATGGCCGTTTTAAACCTGCTTTATATATTGAATGGGAGTTCGACATAAAAAATATATTTGCTTCCCATAATTTCGATGAACATAAAAAGGTTAAGGTTGCGGTTGGTTCTTTCACTGGTTATGCTTTGGTTTGGTGGAGTGAATATTGTCGGTTACACCCTGATTATATACCTACTACTTGGGATGATTTGAAACTTGCCATGCGACATACTTTCGTCCCTGCTTATTATACTCGTGACATGATTAAGAAGTTGCAACACTTAAAACAAGGTAGTGAAACTGTAACAAAATATTATGATGATTTACAAACTACCTTGTTGCATTCCTCTTTAGAAGAAAGTGAAGATGATTTTATGGATAGATTTTGGGGAGGATTAAACCGTGATATTCAAGAGATACTAATTCATGAAGAGTGTTATCCTATGGACCATTTGTTTCATCTTGCTTGCAAAGCTGAACAGGAAATAAAACAACGTGTTGGCCACGAGGAGAACAAGCGCACGGTGCACATTCCAAGAGTTGATATGATTGTTCCTTCAACTACTAGGCATACTATGACAACCACATCCATTGTTGTCAGGACTACATCACCTCCACCATGTGACACATCGCCCCCGAGAGTGGCTACATCATCTGAGTTGATCATAAGAGGTAATGACAAAGGTACTGATCTTCCATCTCTACATGAGAATGATGAATGCCTTGTCAATTTGAATGCACCATCTGATGAGCTACCCACTACTTTGATCACACCACCTATTTTAGAGGACTACGTTGATAATTTGACTTTGCCATGTGATCAAACAACTGAAATACCAACAATTTTGAGTGCACCCATTGAATTAACTATTGATGCAAAAGAACCAATGTTTAATCATTTTGATATTACCTCTAATCTTGGTGATGATTCTGTGTTGAATGACTTATTGCATGTTTGCTTATTTAAGCATGTTGTAGCATGTAAATTTGATGCAAGTAAGGTTTATTCACCAATGTTGGGATGGTTTAATGATGAACATTGTCAATCTTTTGAAATGAATAAGAGCTTCACTTATATGTGCAAACTGAGTTGCAATATTTTCATGCCTTCTACTTCTTGTGCTAATTTTTTGGCTTTAGATTTTATGAACTATGCAAGTTACTCATCTATTCATGTGTCATATATGCAAAAATCAAGGGAAGTAAAAATGGATGACATATACATATACAACATGTAGACCCTGTCTCTTTTGTTAGCCACATTTCAGATTAAGCAACGCCGAGGACGGCTTTATTTCATCACCTACGCCATGTGACACACCGCCCCCGAGAGTGGCTACATCATCTGAGTTGATCATAAGAGGTAATGACAAAGGTACTGATCTTCCATCTCTACATGAGAATGATGAATGCCTTGTCAATTTGAATGCACCATCTGATGAGCTACCCACTACTTTGATCACACCACCTATTTTAGAGGACTACGTTGATAATTTGACTTTGCCATGTGATCAAACAACTGAAATACCAACAATTTTGAGTGCACCCATTGAATTAACTATTGATGCAAAAGAACCAATGTTTAATCATTTTGATATGACCTCTAATCTTGGTAATGATTCTGTGTTGAATGACTTATTGCATGTTTGCTTATTTAAGCATGTTGTAGCATGTAAATTTGATGCAAGTAAGGTTTATTCACCAATGTTGGGATGGTTTAATGATGAACATTGTCAATCTTTTGAAATGAATAAGAGCTTCACTTATATGTGCAAACTGAGTTGCAATATTTTCATGCCTTCTACTTCTTGTGCTAATTTTTTGGCTTTAGATTTTATGAACTATGCAAGTTACTCCTCTATTCATGTGTCATATATGCAAAAATCAAGGGAAGTAAAAATGGATGACATATACATATACAACATGTACACCTTGTCTCTTTTGTTAGCCACATTTCAGATTAAGCAACGCCGAGGACGGCTTTATTTTCAAGAAGGGGAGGATGATGAGGACATGACTACCTTGGATATGACCAAAAATATTGCATATATGCATATTTGTCAGGTGATTTCTAGTGCAAACTATTCAATAATCTATTTATGTTATCCAGAACAAAAATACTTCACACACTTTCGTGTTTTGTCTAATTGCAAATGTATGGGACATTTGTACAATCCACATATGAAGATAAGGAAGAAAGAGATGTTTATTTGCTGTCCAAAAAGTTCTCTCACGTCACTTTTGGCCCAAGAGAAGATAGAGTCCAAGTCTCTCACGTTCTGGATTCAGATTCGGACTGCACAAACATACCTGACTCAAAACGCACACACGTTTTTCATACGGACTCCGAATTGGGTGATTCTTTTTTTGTTGGAAACTAGATTTCGTGCACTTTCCAACGCAATTGGAATCACCTTCAAATTCGTCCGGAGCGTTGAGTTGTGGACGAAACAATCTGATGCTGCAGCAGAATCCGAGTCAAACTACAAGTCCAAAGGTGTTACATCACCTCCACTTGGGCCCATTGGCCTTGTACGACCTAGATTTAGTTTTAGGCTGCCTTGGGACGTCCTCCCACCTCCTTGGCCGCCACCCCTTGCTCCTATATAAGTAGATCCATCTAGTAGCTTTTCCTTGGGATTTGTTTAGTTAAAAGTTAGCCATTGCAACTTCGTGTACTCCGTTTGTGTCCAACGACCAGACCAAGACCGCTTACGGATCCCCACCTTTATCAATACTTCATATATATTCGCAATATTCAGATTGCTTTTATCATATTCTTGCTCGTTCTTCGATTGCTTGCAGGAATAGACCTTCGTGGTCAGGTTAATCGTGCTCCGGCGTGGTCAATAACCTCAGGAGATTGGTTTAGCGATTGCTAAGGCGCAACGTCGTGCACGTTTGTAGTCGGATCGTCAAAGTCGTCTCCACCAAATCGGTAGTATCATCTCATCGAAAGATCGGGACACCCCGCCTCTATCAGTGGGGAAACAAGAGTTAGCGTTGGTTTCGGACCCCTCCTCCAAGGGCAACGAAATCCCCCCTCTTCCTCCATATATACAGCCCTTAGGGCGTCGTTTAGACTTTGGGTTTTGTTTAGATTAAAAGTTCGCCATAGCTGCAACTTCGCGTACTTCGTTTGTGTCCAGCGACCAGACAAAGACGTCACAGAACCCCACCTTGATCGATAAAGCTTTCATCTTATATTCGCAATATCCAGATTGCAATCTCAGTTTCTTGCTTGTTCTTCGTTTGGTCGCAGTAAACAGGCCCTCGTGGTCAGGTTGATCGTGCTCCGGCGTGGTCAATAACCCCTCGAAGTTGGTTTAGCGATTGCTAAGGCGCGACGTCCTTGCACGTTCGTAGTCGGATCGTCAAAGTCGACTTCCTCTAAAACGATAGCCACCATCTCACCGAAAGACGGGACACCTTTGCCCCTATCACTGTGGGTGACTAGTAGTGTTGATTAAATCTTGTAGTTGATTACTATATGGTTTATTTGGTGGAAGATTATATGTTCAGAAGCATTATGCTATTCAATACCCCTCTGATCTTGAGCATGATTATCATTTATGAGTAGTTACTTTTGTTCTTGATGTCACGGGAGAAATCTTGTTGCATGTAATCATGTGAACTTGATATGTGTTCGATATTTTCCTGATATGTATGTTGTGATTCCCTTCGTGGTGTCATGTGAATGTCGACTACATGACACTGCACCATATTTGGGCCTAAGGGAATGCATTGTGGATTAGTTATTAGATGATGGGTTGCTAGACTGACAGAAGCTTAAACCATAGTTTATGCGCTACTTTTTAAGGGACCGGTTTGGATCCAAAAGTTTAATGATATTGTTAGATTTTATCTTAATACTTTTCTCATGGTTGCGGATGCTTGAGAAGGGGTTAATCATAAGTAGGAGGTTTGTTCAGGTAAGAACATTACCTAAGCACCGGTCCACCCACATATCAAATTATCAAAGTAGCGAACACGAATCGAATCAACATGATGAAAGTGACTAGATGAAATTCCCGTGTACCCTCAAGAACGCTTTGCCTAATATAAGAAATTGTTTTGGCCTATCCTTTGTCACAAAAGGATTGGGCTATCTTGCTGCACTTCAATTATTGTTACCATTACTTGCTCGTTACAAATTATCTTGCTAGCAAACTATCTGTTACCGACAATTTCAGTGCTTACAAGAAACCACTTGTCATTTCCTTCTGCTCCTCGTTGGGTTCGGCACTCTTCCGTATCAAAAGGACTACGATTGATCCCCTATACTTGTGGGTCATCACTCCTCGAGCTACTGCACCAAGCTACCAAGGCGGAGTGACAAGTGCAAGATGACCTCAAGTACGCCAAGTACTCTTCCAAGATCTACGGTTCATGCGCTCAAGCTTCAACGACTACGACACCGTCAATCATGACTAAATCTTCTCCAAGCATCGGTGACAAGTCAAGCTACAAGAATCCTTCTACATCTTCGACACCTTCGAGTCATCCTCCTACTACAAGAAACTAGAGCTTCATCGTAACTACTCCAACGGATGAGACCATAAAGATGAGTTCCATCAAATGCTTCACTTGCCAAGGCCGAAGCCACAAGACATTTGAGTGACCCACATGGCGCATCATGATCGCCAATTATGATGGCACCTACGACTCCATGAGTGAATAAGAAACGGAAGCACTTGAGCACGTGGCCGTGCACCTTCAAGTGAACGAGAATGAAGACCTTGTGCATGTGGCCATTGGAGTGCGATGAGGTTCCTATGTCTGTGTGCCATCTCCTCCTAGGAAGACCTTGGCAATTCGACTGCAACATCGTCCACAATGGATGGGCCAATCACTATAGCGTCAAGAACAAGGACAAGGAGTACGTGCTACAAACAATGTCGCCAAGTTAAATGATCATTGTCAAGCAGGCTTCAACACATTGTGGAGAGAATAGTGAGTGAGTGAACCACCAAAAAGAGAGTGTGGGCCACAAGACAAAATCTAGCGAATCCATGATGAGCGATAAGAAAAACGTAGTGTTTTTAGTGACCAAAAGAGACATGAGGGATGTGATTGAGAGCCCATCGAGTGTTCTTCACTTTGTACTTGTGTGGAAAGATGAGGCGATGAGGACTAATACTTCATGACATCTACCTTTGGTGTTGTCTCATTTATTGCCGCATTTGAGGACATATTTCCTAATGAGCTACCTCCCGGACTTCCTCCACTTCGTGGACGAACACCGCATCAACCTCATCCCCGGCACACCTTTACCAAACAAGGCACTCATAGAGGCGAAGGTGTCCCGATGTTTCGATGAGATGGTGGCTATTGTTTTCTGTGGGAGTCGACCTTGACGATCTGACTACGAACATGCGAGAAGTCGCGCCTTAGCAATCGCTAAACCAACTTCTGAGGGTTATTGACCATGCCGGAGCACGATCAACCTGACCACGAGGGTCTGTTTCCTGCGAGCAAACAAAGAACAAGCAAGAAACTGAGATTGCAATCTGGATATTGCGAATATAAGATGAAAGATTTATTGACCAAGGTGGGGTTCTGTGATGCCTTGGCCTGGTCGTTGAACACAAACAAGGTACGCGAAGTTGCAGCTATGGTGAACTTTTAATCTAAACAAAACCCGAAGTCTAAACGACGCCCTAAGGGTTGTATATATGGAGGAAGAGGGGGGAATTTCGTGGCCCTTGGAGGAGGGGTCCGAAACCAACCCTAACTCATGTTTCCCCACACATACGGACTCTAAAAACAGCCTATACTTAAGTATTTCGAAAATACATGGGCCTGACCCAATAATAAGGTGACGCAGCACCTAAAATAGCCTCTGGACGAAGTTTATGAAGTGGCATCTTGTATATTTCGTCCAAGGCTTCATACACTCCTTATGGTGGCTTCAAAGTCCTGAAATCCTCACTTGTAACTCCGTTCTTGATCCCCTTGCGCATGCCATCATCTCCATGCTTGAACTTGCTCCAAGGTTCATTTTCTTGTCCAAGCTAGGCCCTTCATTTGTAAGCTAAACAAATGTATCCAATTTAGGCAGCATCATATTCTCATGATCATTAGAATTGTTACCAAGAAACGAAAGTACCTAATAATTCAATTGGCGTGCGCGAGCTCTAGTAATTGGTATAGTATGTATAGCAGCAGGGGCTGTGGGTGTAACAATGGTATTGATGTCCTGATCATCCTCCCCTTCTTGAAATGAAGTCGTGCTCGACGGAAGCTCATCTTCCTCACCCAAATAAGGCTTCAAATCTGCAATGTTAAAAGTGGGACTAACCCCAAAATCGGCAGGCAGCTCAAGTTTATATGGATTATCATTTATTTTCTCTAACACCTTAAAAGGACCATCAGCACGTGGCATTAGCTTTGATTTACGCAAATTAGGAAATCTATCCTTACGCAAATGTAACCAAACAAGATCTCCAGGTGCAAACACAACATGTTTTCTACCCTTATCTCCGGCAAGTTTATATTTAGCATTCATACGCTCAATGTTTTCCTTAGTTAACTCATGCATTTTTAAAATCAATTCAGCACGTTCTTTGGCATCAAAATTAACCTTCTCCGAAGATGGAAGAGGCAACAAATCAATAGGTGCACGAGGTAGGAAACCATACACAATTTCAAAAGGGCACATCTTAGTAGTAGAATGCAATGAACGATTATAAGCAAATTCAATATGAGGCAAGCATTCTTCCCACATTTTCTTAGTATTCTTCAAAACAGACCTAAGCATAGTAGACAATGTTCTATTGACTACTTCAGTTTGTCCATCAGTTTGGGGGGGACAAGTACTACTAAAAAGCAGTGTAGTCCCCAACTTAGCCCATAAACATCTCCAAAAGTGGCTAAGAAATTTAGTATCACGATCTAAAACAATAGTATTTGGCACACCATGCAAGCGAATAATTTCACGAAAGAACAAATCAGCAACATTAACAACATCATCGCTTTTATGACATGGTATAAAGTGTGCCATTTTTGAGAACCTATCCACGACAACAAATATGCTATCCCTCCCCTTCTTTGTTCGAGGTAAACCTAAAACAAAGTCCATAGATATATCCTCCCAAGGAACACTAGGTACAGGCAAAGGCATATATAAACCATGAGCATTGAGTCGTGACATAGCTTTTTGACATGTAGTGCAGTGAGCAACAAAACGCTCAACATCCCGTCTTATCTTTGGCCAAAAGAAATGTGTAGCAATTAAATCCTCCGTCTTCTTGACGCCAAAGTGTCCCATTAATCCTCCTCCATGTGCCTCCTGCAACAACAAAAGACGAACGGAGCTAGTTGGAATCCATAGCTTGTTAGCACAAAACACCAATCTATCGTTAAGAACGAACTTGTTCCAAGTTCTCCCTTCCTTACAATTCTGCAATACATCTTTAAATTCAGCATCATGCACATATTGATCTTTGATGGTCTCCAAACCAAATATTTTAAAGTCAAGTTGTGAAAGCATAGTATAACGACGAGACAATGCATCAGCAATAACATTTTCTTTACCCTACTTGTGTTTAATGACATAAGGGAAAGTCTCAATGAATTCAGCCCATTTAGCAAGTCTACGGTTCAGTTTTCCTTGACTTTTAATGTGTTTCACAGATTCATGATCAGAATGTATAACAAATTCCTTGGGCCATAAATAATGTTGCCATGTTTTTAAGGTCCGAACAAGAGCATATAATTCTTTATGATAAGTAGAATAGTTCAGACTAGGCCCACTCAATTTTTCAGAAAAGTATGCAGCAGGTTTGCCATCTTGTAATAACACACCCCATAATCCAATTCCACTAGCATCACATTCAAGCTCAAAAGTCTTATTAAAATTAGGAAGTTGGAGTAAAAGAGCATGTGTCAACTTATCTTTCAATACCGTGAAGGCTCCGTCCTGTGTGGTACCCCAAACAAAAGGCACTTCCTTCTTTGTAAGCTCGTTGAGAGGTGCAGCAATGGTGCTGAAATCTCTCACAAAACGCCTATAGAATCCAGCGAGGCCAAGGAAACTCCTCACTTGTGTGACCGTTTGGGCCTGCGGCCAACTCTCAATAGCTTCAATCTTGGCTTTATCAACTTCAATTCCCTGTGGAGTAACAACATAGCCAAGAAAAGATACTCGGTCGGTGCAAAAGGTGATGCGGAGCATCCTATGGACATCACCATGTCAAGAGTCTGTTTGGCAAGTGACACGTGCGATATCTACTTCACATACATAAAGGTGAATCATCTCCTTTGCACGTGCTCACTTGACCCCTTCGAGGGTGGTATACTACTTGACACCCCTCTCGTGTGCATGCATAGGTATTGTCGGCACACTACGGATGACGAGGAGGAGTGCAAGCGCCAAGGAACAACTACGCCATCCGCGACGGAAGAATGGAAGCGACGATGGAAGAAGACGGAGAAAACTTCCAGGACCCGGACATCCGGCCCCTGGACGTGTCACCAGCAGCAAGGAGCCAGCGGCCAAGTCTACAGGGCCCGGACATCCGGCGACCAGCCCAGACATCCGCCGCGTCCCGAGCCCCCGGACATCCGGCCTCCAGCCTGGAAATCCGGACCCCGCCATTCCAGAGAGCAACAAGGTTGGACCCTGCCAGCCCGGACATCCGGCCCCAGCGCCCGGACATCCGGCGTCTCGGGAAGGCCCGGACATCCGGCCCGACGCCCGGACATCCGCCCCCTGCCTGTGTGCAGCGCAGCTGGGCTGTGGCCCATGTACCCCTTCGCCCCTTAGACTATATATACTCCCCCTCCACCTACGTTTTAGGGTTAGCATTGTGATAGCTCATTTGAGAGATAGAGCTTCGCTCATCCATATCGGATCTACTCCACGAGAGAGACCGCGGCCTCTACGGAGAAGATCCACCTTGGATTCAAGACCTCCTTGCAGAGAAGATCATCAAGACCCCCTCTTGGACGGCCCCCTCAAGACCTCCTCACGGAGAAGACCGTTACCTCTTATATCGTCCGTTGTTGACTATGGATCTTGTATCTCTCTTTGTGTTTCGAGGATCTAGCACATGTGTGATCATCCTTGTTGGTTTGAGTGTTCTCTTGTGTTCCCCTCGTGATTTTCCCCTCGTTTCCCTCCTTGTGTTCTTCGTGTTCATCGTGGGATTCGCTCCTTTTGTAAAAGATCGGGCCACTAGGGTTCTACCCTACATCATCTTGGTATCATGAGCCACGTTGATCACGATTTCCGAATCTCCCTGTTGTGTTGCTAGCCTAATTTTGTTAATTTCGTCCTAAATTCGAAAATTCCCCACAAAAATAGCCCCCAAATTTTTTTGTGATTTGTTGGTGAGATGATGTTTTGTTGATTTTGGTCCATGGATTTGCTTGGTTTCGAGTGGATCTAGCATATCCCCAAGTTTCCCCACTTTCCATCCACGAAATCTCATCAATTTTGCCCCCAAATCCATCTATTTCCGCCCCAAATCGAGTTTTGATGTCCCAAACGAGATCTGGAATTGTCGGGCCGGACATACGGGCATCAGGCCGGACATCCGGGCCACCTGGCTGGACATCCGGCTCCTGGAGCATAAAATCTGCATGGTTTTGGACATCAGGTCCCGGATTTCCGTCCCCGAGCCCGGATGTCTGGCCCCTCACATCTCAGCCATCCCCGTTTCACCGTTTTGTCCATAACTAATTCATCCGGAGTCCGATTTTCGCGTTCTTTAGCTCATTGAAAAGCTCTGGACATCCCCCTTCCAACAAAAATACTACCATCACCATTTGTCTCCATCAAATTTTTGGAACTTTGGCATCTTTGCCTAGGGCTTCCACCACAACCTCCGCATAACCACCACCGACTTCCGCAACCTAACCAATTTTGTTCCCCATCGCATTAGTGGTTGCTTGAGGAGCGATTTGAGTCTCCTAAGGTGTTTAGGCTACTTAGGGACGATTGCTTCTTCATCAACCACCACCACCACCATAACTCCCACATAGGCTTGCCCACCATACACTTCCACCACCCCAACATAACCCAATTCTATTGGTGTTGTGAGTTGTGTCTCCTAAGGTGTTTCGGCTACTTAGGGACCGTTCTTCCAACTCCGACACCGTGTATAGTACACCACCTTACCCTCCACTTCCGCTTTGCCTACTCACATATCCCATCATGGCATTTCCGCAATCCCTTTGAGCTTACGCAACCACCACCGCATCCCGCTGCCACCATTTGACATTTGAGATTTTGAGTTCGCGGTTTTTTTCCATTTCCTAAGGTGTTTCGACTACTTAGGCACGAGTCTCCATCATCTTGGTATCTCCATCAAGATCACCGCTACTCATCATTGACAAGGACGGTAACCTCCATATCATCTTGGTATCGTGGTATCCCTCCATTGTACATTCCCTTGCCATTGCATTGATAACCCCTAGCCCATTTTGCGTCACTTGCCTATCGAGACTAGCCCTTTCAGTATTGCCGGCAACGTTACTTGTGCACATTAGTGATCTACACCATACATTGCATACATACCATATCATATTGGTATCATACCATCTCGTGTGCCTCAAGTTTGTTCCCACATATACACAATCGCTATCTTGGTTTGTGCATTTCGCAAAGTGGCCATATACAAAAAAAGAATAAGCTTTTAAGCAAAAGAGTGAACAAAGAGCTTGTAAGAAAGTGCCATAGCATCATACCACATTGCATATAAGATTGTCATATCCGATCATCTTGGATCATACCACTGGAACATCATATACATAGCATACTTGGGATAGAAGTCGTTGCATTTTTGTCTCCTATAGGTTGTGCATAAGTGTCGTATCCGCCTATTGAGCAATCGTGCTAGCGTCTCTGTAGAGTTGTGCAACAAGAGCATTTTCCGCAGATTCCACATTTTGAGCTCATCCTTGGTTGCACAACCCCATTTATCTATCCGTGTGTGTGTTTCCGTGTGCCACCCATATTGCTATTGGTCTACTTGTTTCACTTGCGAATTTGTGAATCTCTTTCAACATTATTGACTCTTGCTAATATTTTGCATTAAATTTTTGTGCCACTATCCTCACCGAGCTCCACCACAAGCCTTACTTGTGTAGGTGTGAGAAACCGACAAGAATTGGTACCAATCGTGCTATTTCCTTGTTCACATTGGAGTGATCATTGATCCACTTTCAACTTCAGTCAAGGTACATTTGGTATTCGTTCTTCTCTTTCTCCCACTCATATTTGCTTGAGTCTTGTGATGGATAGGCAAGGCATTTCCTCTTCGGTCTACATCAACAACAACAACGAGTTCGATGCCACGAACAACTCCAACAACGCCAAGATGCAAGCTCAAATGGAGGAGATCAAAGCCCTCATCAAGTCCTACAAGCAGTCTTCCTTATCTTCGAGAAGACGCTCAAGAGCACAAGCCTCCGAGCTACCATCTCCGGCAAGGTCACATCGGCATCGACACCATCACCACCACGGACGTGAAGGTCAAGACCTCAACACCAACAACCGCTCAACGACTTCACCATCGCCCTTGGCATCTTCGCCAAGCGACTTCAAGGCATCTTCGCCTACGGACATACGGCATCTTCGCCCACAAGCACTTCAAGAGAAGCTCCCCAAGCTCAAGTCCGTGACTTCCACGAGCTACTACGACCTCGACATCGACCATGAGATTCCTTTCTATGGGACTCTAGAACCCGAGGAGTATCTCGAGTGGGAGCGTTTGATGGACGACTACCTCAAGCTACATCAAGTTCCTCCGGAAGATCAAGTGAAGTGCGCCACAAGGAACTTCCACGACTACGCGTCCACATGGTGGCTTCACGCACCTTTGGAGACCTACGACATGAGTTGGCCCAAGACGAAGAGAGCTTTGCGGTGAGAGTTCGTGCCTCCAACCTACACGGAACAACTTCAACGCCAATTGGAGAACACCATCCAAGGATCCAAGTCCATCGACGAGTACTTCAAGGAGATGAAGATTGCCTTGCGACGAGCCGGCATGGACAACCCCATTTTGATGAAGTTCCACTTCATGATGGGATTGCACAAGGACATCTCCAAGACTCTCTTCCTCGAGAACTACAAGTCCCTCGACGACAACTACATTGGTGCTCTCAAGGCGGAACAAGAACTCATGAAGGCCAAAGCTTCTCCACCCCAAGCTCACTTCGCGACAACCAAGCTCCATGATAACGAGCATGAGGCTAGTACCACCAAGATGTCCAAGCCCGGCGAGCTCCAAGACGATGCTCCCAAGTTTGATTTCACCGCCATCCCTCTTTGTGGCATTGATGATGCCGAGTCCTCCATGACTCTTTTTCAAGATGGTGCGGCAACAAGTACGACTACGGAGACCCTCAAGGAACATGCTTTGGAGGCAAGCGACATGGTGATGAGCAAGGATGATGCTTCCATCTTAGGAGGCGAGAGTGATGATGTGCCACCTTCGGCCTTCATCCACGGTGACGACGATGAGATGGTTGAGCATGGGATTTTCCCTTCGACCACGTCAACGTATGATGACTTGAGTGACTTGTGCCACCATATTGAGAGTGAGAGTGACTTCACCACTAGCCACATATATGTGTTGCCACAATTCCCATGTGAGGAGAGCCACAACCCCCATCACTTGAGTGAGATGAGTGACTCCACCATATGTGAGTTTGAGTGCACCTATTTTGAGGGAGTGAGTGAACCACCACATAGAGAGAGTGAGATAGTTGATAGGTCATGTGAGGCCACTTTCAACACTAATGACTTGACCTCTACCTCTATTGTGTCTTCTCATTTGGTGCTAGGTCCCTTATATGATGACGCGCCGATTCTCGACGACTTCATCCTACCTTTGGACAAGATGATGGCCATGGTGGAATATGATGCACCCCCCACATGGTTCCATCACAATGATGATCTTGGCCACCATTCGGTCTTACCCACCTCACCTACACCACATGAGTGGAATGACAAAGGTAACATAGGTGAAGGTGATGCTCTTGTCCCACTAGTGGACTATCATGACATTGATTGCTTGCATGATGTTGATCAACCTATTTCCATGCTTCATGCTAGTGTGACTTCCCCATGCGATGATTTACCCATTTATGATGAGTATGATGATTTCCATGTGGAGTCTATTAGTTGTGATGCCATGTTACATAGGATTTCTTGTGCTAATTCTCTCGGTCACATCATGTTTGCCAATCCGCTTGACTTGTCATATGCTATGCATGAGATCAATCATATGCCATATTTGCAATCTCTTCATAGTGACTATTCATATGCCATTAAAATTAACCCAATTCGCACATATGTCATAGATGACAAGCCCATGGTTATTGGCAATTGTTTTTCTTGTGATGATATTGATATGCTCCCTTTGCATCCTTTATCTCATATGCCATGCCATGACCACCTAGCTTCGGATATGCATTGTTTTGGATGTTGTCCATTTTCTCCATGTGATGTTTACAATATTTCTCATGAGGAGGCCCCCATAGTTTCCTAATACATTTTAGGAGATTTTGATTCATCCCATCCATTGCATGGTCCTTATACTTGTATGCTCAATTTGCATCCCCATCGTGTCTGTGACGCCCCCGATTCAATCGTACAATAATCATACACGCAAACATGTATGATCAAGATCAGGGACTCACGGGAAGATATCACAACACAACTCTACAAATAAAAATAAGTCATACAAGCATCATATTACAAGCCAGGGGCCTCGAAGGCTCGTATACAAGAGCTCGATCATAGACGAGTCAGCGGAAGCAACAATATCTGAGTACAGACATAAGTTAAACAAGTTTGCCTTAAGAAGGCTAGCACAAACTGGGATACAGATCGAAAGAGGCGCAGGCCTCCTGTCTGGGATCCTCCTAAACTACTCATGGTCGTCGTCAGCGGGCTACACGTAGTAGTAGGCACCTCCCGAGTAGTAGTAGTCGTCGTCGACGGTGGCGTCTGGCTCCTCGGCTCCAACGTCTGGTCACGGCAATCGGGTATAGAAAGGGGGAAAAGAGGGAGCAAAGCAACCGTGAGTACTCATCCAAAGTACTCGCAGGCAAGGAGCTACACTACATGATGAGGACATCAATACCGTTGTTACACCCACAGCCCCTACTGTTACATATACTGGAACAATTACTAGAGCTCGCGCACGCCAATTAAATTACCAGGTACTTTCGTTTCTTGGTAATGATTCTAATGTTCATGAGATTATGATGCTGCCTAAATTGGATACATTTGTTTTGCTTACAAATGAAGGGCCTAGCTTGGAGAAGGATGAACATTGGAGCAAGAACACGCATGGAGTTGATGGCATGCACAAGGGGATCAAGAACGGAGTTACAAGTGATGATTTCAGGACTTTGAAGCCGCCATAAGGAGTGCATGAAGCCTTGGACGAAATATACAAGATGCCACTTCATAATATTCGTCCATAGGCTATTCTAGGTGCTGCGTCACCTTATTAATGGGCCAGGCCCATGTAATTTCGAAATACTTAAGTATAGGCTATTTTTGGAGTCCGTATGTGTGGGGAAACAAGAGTTAGGGTTGGTTTTGGACCCCACCCTCAAGGGCCACGAAATTCCCCCCTCTTCCTCCATATATACAGCCCTTAGGGCGTCGTTTAGACTTTGGGTGATAGAGGCAGAGGTGTCCCGTCTTTCGATGAGATGATGGATTTCGCTTTGGTGGAAGTCGACTTTGACGATCCGACTATGAACGTGCGAGGACGTCGCGCCTTAGCAATCGCTAAACCAACTCCGAGAGGTTATTGACCACGCCGGAGCACGATCAACCTGACCACGAGGGTCTGTTTCCTGCGAGCAAACGAAGAACAAGCAAGAAACTGAGATTGCAATCTGGATATTGCGAATATAAGATGAAAGCTTTATTGATCAAGGTGGGGTTCTGTGACGCCTTTGTCTGGTCGTTGAACACAAACGAAGTACGCGAAGTTGCAGCTATGGCGAACTTTTAATCTAAACAAAACCCAAAGTCTAAACGATGCCCTAAGGGCTGTATATATGGAGGAAGAGGGGGGGAATTTCGTGGCCCTTGGTGGAGGGGTCCGAAATCAACCCTATCTCTTGTTTCCCCACACATACGGACTCTAAAAATAGCCTATACTTATGTATTTCAAAATTACATGGGCCTGGCCCAATAATAAGGTGACGCAGCACCTAAAATAGCCTCGGAACGAAATTTATGAAGTGGCATCTTGTATATTTCGTCCAAGGCTTCATGCACCCATTATGGTGGCTTCAAAGTCCTGAAATCATCACTTGTAACTCCGTTCTTGTTCTTGCTCCAATGTTCATCCTTCTCCAAGCTAGGCCCTTCATTTGTAAGCAAAACAAATGTATCCAATTTAGGCAGCATCATATTCTCATGAACATTAGAATCATTACCAAGAAACGAAAGTACCTGGTAGTTTAGTTGGCGTGCACGAGCTCTAGTAATTGGTCCAGTATGTATAGCAGCAGGGGCTGTGGGTGTAACAATTGTATTGATGTCCTCATCATCCTCCCCTTCTTGAAATGAAGTCGTCCTCGACGGAAGTTCATCTTCCTCACCCAAATAAGGCTTCAAATCTGCAATGTTAAAAGTGGGACTAACCCCAAAATCTGCAGGCAGCTCAAGTTTATATGCATTATCATTTATTTTCTCTAACACCTTAAAGGGACCATCAGCACGTGGCATTAACTTTGATTTGCGCAAATCAGGAAATCTCTCCTTACGCAAATGTAACCAAACAAGATCTCCAGGTGCAAACACAACATGTTTTCTACCCTTATCTCCAGCAAGTTTATATTTAGCATTCATGCGCTCAATGTTTTCCTTAGTTAACTCATGCATTTTTAAAATCAATTCAGCACGTTGTTTAGCATCAAAATTAACCTTCTCCGAAGATGGAAGAGGCAACAAATCAATAGGTGCACAAGGTAGGAAACCATACACAACTTCAAAAGGGCACATCTTAGTAGTAGAATGCAACGAACGATTATAAGCAAATTCAATATGAGGCAAGCATTCCTCCCACATTTTCTTATTATTCTTCAAAACAGCCCTAAGCATAGTAGACAACGTTCTATTGACTACTTCAGTTTGTCCATCAGTTTGGGGGTGACAAGTAGTACTAAAAAGCAGTTTAGTCCCCAACTTAGCCCATAAACATCTCCAAAAGTGGCTAAGAAATTTAGTATCACGATCTGAAACAATAGTATTTGGCACACCATGCAAGCGAATAATTTCACGAAAGAACAAATCAGCAACATTAACAGCATCATCGCTTTTATGACATGGTATAAAGTGTGCCATTTTCGAGAATCTATCCACGACAACAAATATGCTATCCCTCCCCTTCTTTGTTCGAGGTAAACCTAAAACAAAGTCCATAGATATATCCTCCCAAGGAACACTAGGTACAGGCAAAGGCATATATAAACCATGAGGATTGAGGCGTGACTTAGCTTTTTGACATGTAGTGCAGCGAGCAATAAAACGCTCAACATCCCGTCTCATCTTTGGCCAAAAGAATTGTGTAGCAAGTACGTCCTCCGTCTTCTTCACGCCAAAGTGTCCCATTAATCCTCCTCCATGCGCCTCCTGCAACAACAAAAGACGAACGGAGCTAGCTGGAATGCATAGCTTGTTAGCACGAAACACAAATCCATCGTTAACAACAAACTTGTTCCACATTCTTCCTTCTTTACAATTATGCATTACATCTTTAAAATTAGCATCATGCACATATTGATCTTTGATGGTCTCCAAACCAAATATTTTGAAGTCAAGTTGTGAAAGCATAGTATAGCGACGAGACAAAGCATCAGCAATAACATTTTCTTTTCCCTTCTTGTGTTTAATGACATAAGGGAAAGTCTCAATGAATTCAACCCATTTAGCATGTCTACGATTCAGTTTAGCTTGACTTTTAATATGTTTCAATGATTCATGATCAGAATGTATAACAAATTCTTTGGGCCATAAATAATGTTGCCATGTTTCTAAAGTCCGAACAACAGCATATAATTCTTTATCATAAGTAGAATAATTCAGACTAGGCCCACTCAATTTTTCAGAAAAGTATGCAACAGGTTTGCCATCTTGTAATAACACACCTCCTAATCCAATTCCACTAGCATCACATTCAAGCTCAAAAGTCTTATTAAAATCAGGAAGTTGGAGTAAAGGAGCATGTGTCAACTTATCTTTCAATACCGTGAAGGCTTCTTCCTGTGCGGTACCCCAAACAAAAGGCACATCCTTCTTTGTAAGCTCATTGAGAGGTGCAGCAATGGTGCTGAAATCTCTCACAAAACGCCTATAGAATCCAGCGAGGCCAAGAAAACTCCTCACTTGTGTGACCGTTTTGGGCTGCGGCCAACTCTCAATAGCTTCAATCTTGGCTTTATCAACTTCAATTCCCTGTGGAGTAACAACATAGCCAAGAAAAGATACTCGATCGGTGCAAAAGGTGCACTTCCCAAGGTTACCAAACAAAAAGCCTTCAACGATTGGTAGGCCTGCACCACCACCTCAGGTACGCGATGATGTCCATATTCCTAAACTGAAATTGAATATTCCACCATTTGAGGGTAGATATGTTCCTGATATATATCTTACTTGGGAGTTAGAAACTGAACAACGATTTACATGTTTACAATATCCTGAGGAGAGACGAGTTGCTGCTGCTGTTTGTGCTTTCACTAGTTTTGCATGTGTATGGTGGTCTGAACATTGTAGATTATATCCTATTCCACGTTTGAGGCAACCTTGGGAAGTGCACCTTTTGCACCGATCGAGTATCTTTTCTTGGCTATGTTGTTACTCCACAGGGAATTGAAGTTGATAAAGCCAAGATTGAAGCTATTGAGAGTTGGCCGCAGCCCAAAACGGTCACACAAGTGAGGAGTTTTCTTGGCCTCGCTGGATTCTATAGGCGTTTTGTGAGAGATTTCAGCACCATTGCTGCACCTCTCAATGAGCTTACAAAGAAGGATGTGCCTTTTGTTTGGGGTACCGCACAGGAAGAAGCCTTCACGGTATTGAAAGATAAGTTGACACATGCTCCTTTACTCCAACTTCCTGATTTTAATAAGACTTTTGAGCTTGAATGTGATGCTAGTGGAATTGGATTAGGAGGTGTGTTATTACAAGATGGCAAACCTGTTGCATACTTTTCTGAAAAATTGAGTGGGCCTAGTCTGAATTATTCTACTTATGATAAAGAATTATATGCTGTTGTTCGGACTTTAGAAACATGGCAACATTATTTATGGCCCAAAGAATTTGTTATACATTCTGATCATGAATCATTGAAACATATTAAAAGTCAAGCTAAACTGAATCGTAGACATGCTAAATGGGTTGAATTCATTGAGACTTTCCCTTATGTCATTAAACACAAGAAGGGAAAAGAAAATGTTATTGCTGATGCTTTGTCTCGTCGCTATACTATGCTTTCACAACTTGACTTCAAAATATTTGGTTTGGAGACCATCAAAGATCAATATGTGCATGATGCTAATTTTAAAGATGTAATGCATAATTGTAAAGAAGGAAGAATGTGGAACAAGTTTGTTGTTAACGATGGATTTGTGTTTCGTGCTAACAAGCTATGCATTCCAGCTAGCTCCGTTCGTCTTTTGTTGTTGCAGGAGGCGCATGGAGGAGGATTAATGGGACACTTTGGCGTGAAGAAGACGGAGGACGTACTTGCTACACAATTCTTTTGGCCAAAGATGAGACGGGATGTTGAGCGTTTTATTGCTCGCTGCACTACATGTCAAAAAGCTAAGTCACGCCTCAATCCTCATGGTTTATATATGCCTTTGCCTGTACCTAGTGTTCCTTGGGAGGATATATCTATGGACTTTGTTTTAGGTTTACCTCGAACAAAGAAGGGGAGGGATAGCATATTTGTTGTCGTGGATAGATTCTCGAAAATGGCACACTTTATACCATGTCATAAAAGCGATGATGCTGTTAATGTTGCTGATTTGTTCTTTCGTGAAATTATTCGCTTGCATGGTGTGCCAAATACTATTGTTTCAGATCGTGATACTAAATTTCTTAGCCACTTTTGGAGATGTTTATGGGCTAAGTTGGGGACTAATCTGCTTTTTAGTACTACTTGTCACCCCCAAACTGATGGACAAACTGAAGTAGTCAATAGAACATTGTCTACTATGCTTAGGGTTGTTTTGAAGAATAATAAGAAAATGTGGGAGGAATGCTTGCCTCATATTGAATTTGCTTATAATCGTTCATTGCATTCTACTACTAAGATGTGCCCTTTTGAAGTTGTGTATGGTTTCCTACCTCGTGCACCTATTGATTTGTTGCCTCTTCCATCTTCGGAGAAGGTTAATTTTGATGCTAAACAACGTGCTGAATTGATTTTAAAAATACATGAGTTAACTAAGGAAAACATTGAGCGTATGAATGCTAAATATAAACTTGCTGGAGATAAGGGTAGAAAACATGTTGTGTTTGCACCTGGAGATCTTGTTTGGTTACATTTGCGTAAGGATATATTTCCTGATTTGCGCAAATCAAAGCTAATGCCACGTGCTGATGGTCCCTTTAAGGTGTTAGAGAAAATAAATGATAATGCATATAAACTTGAGCTGCCTGCAGATTTTGGGGTTAGTCCCACTTTTAACATTGCAGATTTGAAGCCTTATTTGGGTGAGGAAGATGAACTTCCGTCGAGGACGACTTCATTTCAAGAAGGGGAGGATGATGAGGACATCAATACAATTGTTACACCCACAGCCCCTGCTGCTATACATACTGGACCAATTACTAGAGCTCGTGCACGCCAACTAAATTACCAGGTACTTTCGTTTCTTGGTAATGATTCTAATGTTCATGAGAATATGATGCTGCCTAAATTGGATACATTTGTTTTGCTTACAAATGAAGGGCCTAGCTTGGAGAAGGATGAACATTGGAGCAAGAACAAGCATGGAGATGATGGCATGCGCAAGGGGAACAATAACAGAGTTACAAGTGATGATTTCAGGACTTTGAAGCCACCATAATGGGTGCATGAAGCCTTGGACGAAATATACAAGATGCCACTTCATAAATTTCGTCCCGAGGCTATTTTAGGTGCTGCGTCACCTTATTATTGGGCCAGGCCCATGTAATTTCGAAATACATAAGTATAGGCTATTTTTAGAGTCCGTATGTGTGGGGAAACAAGAGATAGGGTTGATTTCGGACCCCTCCACCAAGGGCCACGAAATTCCCCCCTCTTCCTCCATATATACAGCCCTTAGGGCATCGTTTAGACTTTGGGTTTTGTTTAGATTAAAAGTTCGCCATAGCTGCAACTTCGCGTACTTCGTTTGTGTTCAACGACCAGACAAAGGCGTCACAGAACCCCACCTTGATCAATCAAGCTTTCATCTTATATTCGCAATATCCAGATTGCAATCTTAGTTTCTTGCTTGTTCTTCGTTTGCTCGCAGGAAACAGACCCTCGTGGTCAGGTTGATCGTGCTCCGGCGTGGTCAATAACCTCTCGGAGTTGGTTTAGCGATTGCTAAGGCGCGACGTCCTCGCACGTTCGTAGTCGGATCGTCAAAGTCGACTTCCACCAAAGCGATATCCATCATCTCATCGAAAGATCGGGACCCTCGCCTCTATCAAGCAAAGTAATATTTTTATCCTTATGAACAAGAGTATAGTGATTGTTTCTACCATGGTGTACAGAATTTTTATCAAATTGCCATGGTCTACCAAGTAATAAGGAACATGCTTGCATAGGTACCACATCACAATCAACATAATCAGCATATGTAGAGATACTAAAATGCACACGAACAGTACGTGTTACCTTAACCTTGCCGCTGTTGTTGAACCATTGGATGTAGTAAGGATGTGGATGTGGTCTTGTGGTGAGAGAAAGCTTCTCCACCATCTCCATGCTAGCCAAGTTGTTGCAGCTCCCTCCGTCTATGATGACGCGCACAGAACGTTCCTTCACAACTCCCTTGGTATGGAACAAATTGTGCCTCTGATTTTGCTCAGCTTGTGTGACCTGCACACTCAAAACACGTTGAGCAACTAAACATTCATACCTGTCAGCGTCTTCAGGAGCCATGTATTGCGTCTCATGATCAGAATCATCTCCACCATGTTCTTCGTGTGTAATAAGAGCCAAAGTCTCCTCATCATAGTCACTAGCGGACTCATATCCACCATCCGCGGTAGCAATCATCACACGCGGAGATTTGCATTCTCTCGCATAATGACCTCCTCCCTTACAACGACGACAAATAATATCACTTGTGTGCCCTGTTGATGCCATGGAAGAAGAAGAACGCTGTGCAGGCCCCGCAGGTGCGCTCTTGGCAGATAATGGTGGTTGTGCCTGTTTTCTTGTATCACGGCTGGAGGTGGCACCGGATGGAGGTGCTGGTGCAGTTGAAGTAGAAGATGCACGTGGTGTCCATGATGAAGGTCGGCCTGCAGAAAAGTTAGTTCGCCCCAATGCTTGTCGATCCTGCACTTCACGTTCAGCTTTACAAGCAAGATGGAATAAACGAGTGATATTAGTATACTCCTTATAGTCTAGAATGGTCTGAATCTCTCTATTTAATCCACCCAGAAAACGTGCAAGCATAGCTTCATTCTCCTCAACAATACCACATCTAATCATGCCAGTTTGTAATTCCTGATAATATTCTTCTACAGAATTTTTTCCTTGTCTTAAATGCTGCAATTTTTGAAGGAGTTCACGTTGATAATATGGTGGAACCCAACGCGTACGCATAGCAGTTTTCAAAGCAGCCCAAGTAGTTGGAATAGGATATAATCTACAATGTTCAGACCACCATACACATGCAAAACTAGTGAAAGCACAAACGGCAGCAGCAACTCGTCTCTCCTTAGGATATTGTAAACATGTAAATCGTTGTTCAGTTTCTAACTCCCAAGTAAGATATATATCAGGAACATATCTACCCTCAAATGGTGGAATATTCAATTTCAGTTTAGGAATATGGACATCATCTCGTACCTGAGGTGGTGGTGCAGGCCTACCATTACGAATATATACCTGAGGTCGACCTGCTGGTGGTGGTACAGGTGGCTGCACGTAGTGTTGATTTTGATCAACCTCATCCTCATAGTCTCCCACATAATCATCCTCCTCCGCATCAGCAGCAGGAGCCACAGAAGTATCAACAGCAGCACCAACAGTTTGGCCAAACGCAAGAGGAACACGGCTTGCTCGGCGGAGGTCTGCTTCGCGACGTGGAGGTAGTCGTTGTTGTTGTTGTTGTTGGAGAGGTGCATTAGCTGCAGCGGGTGGTGGTGGTGGACGACGCGCGAGCAATTCATTAAACTTGTTATCGAGCTTTGTTTCGAACGTCTTCTCAAAGCCAGTGATCTTCTCCATGGCCTCTTCAAAATTGTTCAGCACATCTTGCACCTGTTCAGTCATCATTTGCTGAAACTTATCATGAAGCTCCTTGTTCGATAAATTCTCCCAGTCAATCTCGTCGGCTTGTGATCCTGGCATGGTTAGCAGCAATAGAAACACACAAGAATATGATCCTACAGACTACGAACAAGTGGTGGTGGTGGGTGTCACAAATCCGTCAAGCAAATCTCAAATTCTTACCAGTTCTTACCCAGCAGTAGGCGGTGATCGGCAACCGTTGTAGTCAAAAACTCTCAAAGCTTGGATAGAGCGATTACCAGGGAGAGTCAAACGCACGACGTAGATGTATGTGGAGCTGGGAAGGCTTATAATATGGTAGCAAAAAGGGTCAGCAATAATCAATTCAGAGATGCAAAGTTGAATAAACGCTCAACGACGGTACTGTGCTGGTCCTAGGCTAGACTGTGCTAGAGACGCGAGCCTAGAACACTAACAAATTCACGGCGCGGCACGTAAACAAGGGAAAAGTACACTCTGGAATTTTTTTTTCGCTCTTTTTTTTTGCGCTGCTCTTTTTTTTTCTTTTTGCGAAAAATCACTATAATGGCGAGTGTCTCAAAACTCTTCTTAGCTCAAACTGACAGGATGGGCACGAAATTTTTTTGACCAATTTTTTTTTTTTGACTGCCCGGACCCAAAAACTGGAAACGGGTCAAAAAAAACTTCCTATAATGGCACCTGTCTCAAAACACTCAGAAACACCTAAAAATAGGATAGCCAGAAAATTTTTCGAAAAATGCGTTTTCGAAAAATTTTGAGACACTCGCCATTATAGTGATTTTTCGCAAAAAAAAGAGGAGCGCAAAAAAAAGGAGCGCAAAAAAAGAGCGAAAAAAAGAGTTCCAGAGTGTGCTTTTCCCTTATTTACATGCAGCGCCGTGATTTTGTTAGTGTTCTAGGCTCGCGTCTCTAGCACGGTCTAGCCTAGGACCAGCACAGTACCGTCGTTGAGCGTTTATTCAACTTTGCATCTCTGAATTGATTATTGCTGACCTTTTTTGCTACCATACTATAAGCCTTCCCAGCTCCACATACATCTACGTCGTGCGTTTGACTCTCCCTGGAAATCGCTCTATCCAAGCTTTTGAGAGTTTTGACTACAATGGTTGCCGATCACCGCCTGCTGCTGGGTAAGAACTGGTAAGAATTTGAGATTTGCTTGACGGATTTGTGACACCCGCCACCACCACCACTTGTTAGTAGTCTGTAGGATCATATTCTTGTGTGTTTCTATTGCTGCTAACCATGCCAGGATCACAAGCCGACGAGACTGACTGGGAGAACTTGACGAACAAGGAGCTTCATGATACGTTTCAGCAAATGATGAGTGGACAGGTGCACGATGTCATAAACAGATTTGAAGAGGCCATGGAGAAGATAGAAGGCATGGAGAAGACGTTTGAAACAAAGCTCGATAACAAGTTTGCTGAATTGCTTTCGCGTTTTCCACCACCACCACCAGCTGCTCCTGCCGCACCTCTGCAACAACAGCAACAACATCGACTACCTCCACGTCGGGAAATAGCCCTCCGCCGAGCAAGCCGTGTCCCTCTTCAGTCGGGCCAAACTGCTGGTGCTGCTGTTGATACTTCTGTGGCTCCTACTGCTGATGTGGAGGAGGATGATTATGTGGGAGATTATGAGGATGAGGTTGATCAAAATCAGAACTACGTGCCACCACCAGCACAGCAACCACCAGGTCGTCCACATGCAAATAATGGCAATGGTAGGGCTCACTCTCAGGTACGAGATCATGACCATCTCCCTAAATTAAAATTGAATATTCCACCATTTGAGGGTAGATATGTTCCTGATATATATCTTACTTGGGAGTTAGAAACTGAACAACGATTTACATGTTTACAATATCCCAAGGAGAGACGTGTTCCTGCTGCTGTTTGTGCATTAACTAGTTTTGCATGTGTTTGGTGGTCTGAGCATTGTAGATTATATCCTATTCCGGCTACTTGGGCTGCTTTGAAAACTGCTATGCGTACTCGTTGGGTTCCACCATATTATCAACGTGAATTACTTCAAAAATTGCAGTGCTTAAGACAGGGAAAAAATTCTGTAGAAGAATATTATCAGGAATTACAAACTAGCATGATTAGATGTGGTATTGTTGAGGAGAATGAAGCTATGCTTGCACGTTTTATGGGTGGATTAAATAGAGAGATTCAGACGATTCTAGAGTATAAGGAGTATACTAATATCACTCGTTTATTCCATCTTGCTTGTAAAGCTGAACGTGAAGTGCAGGATCGACAGGCATTGGCGCAGACTAACTTTTCTGCAGGTCGACCTTCCTCATGGACACCACGTGCATCATCTACTTCCACATGTTCTGCTACACCGGCGCCTCCGTCGGTTGCCACCTCCAACCGTGATATAATAAAGAAGGCACAATCACCACTATCTGCCAAGAGCACACCTTCTGGGCCTGCAAAGAGCTCTTCTTCATCCATGGCATCAACAGGGCAAACACATGATATTATTTGTCGACGTTGCAAGGGTGGAGGTCATTATGCGAGAGAATGCCCATCTAAGCGTGTGATGATTGTTATTGAGGATGGTGGGTATGAGTCTGCTAGTGACTATGATGAGGAGACTTTGGCTCTTATTACACGTGAAGAACATGGTGGAGACGATTCTGATCATGAGACGCAATACATGGCTCCTGAAGATGCTGACAGGTATGAATGTTTAGTTGCTCAACGTGTTTTGAGTGTGCAGGTTACACAAGCTGAGCAAAATCAGAGGCATAATTTGTTCCATACAAAGGGAGTTGTGAAGGAACGTTCTGTTCGCGTGATCATAGATGGAGGGAGTGATAGAGGTGAGGGTCCCGATCTTTCGATGAGATGATAACTATCGATTTGGTGGAGACGACTTTGACAATCCGACTACAAACGTGCACGACGTTGCGCCTTAGCAATCGCTAAACCAATCTCCTGAGGTTACTGACGATGCTGGAAGCACGGTCAGCCTGACCACGAAGGTCTATTTCTGCAAGCAATCGAAGAACGAGCAAGAATATGATAAAGCAATCTGAATATTACAAATATATATGAAGTATTGATAATGGTGGGGATCCGGAAGCGGTCTTGGTCTAGTCGTTGGACACAAATGAAGTACACGAAGTTGCAATGGCTAACTTTTAACTAAACAAATCCCGAGGAAAAAGCTACTAGATGGATCTACTTATATAGGAGCAAGGGGTGGCAGCCAAGGAGGTGGGAGGACGTCCCAAGGCAGCCTAAAACTAACCCTAGGTCGTACAAGGCTCATGGGCCCAAGTGGAGGTGATGCAACACCTTTGGGCTTGTAGTTTGACTCGGATTCTGCTGCAACGTCAGATTGTTTCGTCCGTAACTCAATGCTCCGGACGAATTTGAAGGTGATAAACTTGAAGCTCCGTTAGTTTCTTTCTGAGAATCACCGGATAAGAACATTGATGGAAAAAATGGAGAGGCTTCCGATCAATAAAAAGGATACTTGATTAAGAAATCTGAGTCCTTGAAGAAAAAGGGTTGGTGGGCGGGAAAACAAAGGCAACTTGGGGACGGATGAAACAAACACCGTTGGGGAAACTTAGAATTGATCTCGTGAATGTTGAAATGATCGGATCCACTTGAAGAGAAACATGCCGGTTGGAAAAGAATTAACATGACAACCTCGGTGATGAAGAAGGATTAGTATCCCCATAGAAATATGAGAACACCGTTTAGAAAAGGTATGGAATCCACATTTGACTTCGAACTAACTCGAAACAAAACAAAGGATTTGGCTTGCAGAATAAGCCGGAACAAATACATGTGATAGAGATTTACCCAATCCCATATCATGCATCTGTCGAAAATATATTCTAGGAGCTACTTGAATTCCCACCTATAAACTCCCAAAACTTCCTGGTTATGCAATCTGGTGTTGGGGATATACAGAGGCACAATATATATCACACAGCTAACAAGCCCTACGCTCCAATTGTATCCATCCATCAACACATAACCAAGAAAACTCCGGAAATCGTGTACCTCAACCTTCGAAAATCATCCGTTATACGAGTTATGGCAATACTCCCGAACTATCGCCCCAGTGCTGGTTGGCGTCGAGGTTATCTCACCAACAACTGCATAAAAGAGATTTTCGATGTCGGCGAACTTAGGTATTCTAGAACTGCAACGATAAAATTGTGACGACAATACCTCGGAGCTCAACTCCCCAGGACACTGCCACAACCCCTACATGTCATGGGGGACCAAGAACAATGTTGTTGTCAGAAGAATATCGGAACGATCCCAAGATACCCGTGTGATACTAAACAAATTCGTGAAATTTGAGGAGAGGAAAGACAAAACATCTACATCAGGAGGTGATGAGGACATGACTACCTTGGATATGACCAAAAATATTGCATATATGCATATTTGTCAGGTGATTTCTAGTGCAAACTATTCAATAATCTATTTATGTTGTCCAGAACAAAAATACTTCACACACTTTTGTGTTTTGTCTAATTGCAGGTGTATGGGACATTTGTACAATCCACATATGAAGATAAGGAAGAAAGAGATGTTTATTTGCTGTCCAAAAAGTTCTCTCACGTCACTTTTGGCCCAAGAGAAGATAGAGTCCAAGTCTCTCACGTTCTGGATTCAGATTCGGACTGCACAGACATACCTGACTCAAAACGCACACAAGTTTTCCATACAGACCCCGAATTGGGTGATTCTTTTTTTGTTGGAAACTAGATTTCGTGCACTTTCCAACCCAATTGGAATCACCTTCAAATTCGTCCGGAGCGTTGAGTTGTGGACGAAACAATCTGATGCTGCAGCAGAATCCGAGTCAAACTACAAGTCCAAGGGTGTTACATCACCTCCACTTGGGCCCATGAGCCTTGTACGACCTAGGGTTAGTTTTAGGCTGCCTTGGGACGTCCTCCCACCTCCTTGGCCGCCACCCCTTGCTCCTATATAAGTAGATCCATCTAGTAGCTTTTTCCTTGGGATTTGTTTAGTTAAAAGTTAGCCATTGCAACTTCGTGTACTTCGTTTGTGTCCAACGACCAGACCAAGACCGCTTACGGATCCCCACCATTATCAATACCTCATATATATTTGCAATATTCAGATTGCTTTATCATATTCTTGCTCGTTCTTCGATTGCTTGCAGGAATAGACCTTCGTGGTCAGGCTGACCGTGCTTCCGGCATCGTCAGTAACCTTAGGAGATTGGTTTAGCGATTGCTAAGGCGGAACGTCGTGCACGTTTGTAGTCGGATCGTCAAAGTCGTCTCCATCAAATCGATAGTTATCATCTCATCGAAAGATCGGGACACCCTCGCCTCTATCAAGTGGTATCAGTTTTCAGGTTGCTCGGTGAGAATTTCCAGTTTTTCCTAGATTAGATTTATTTTCTTACCTATTGTCCAAAAAAAAGCCACAAAACAAAAGTTAGATCTATTCATCCTTTGTCCTAGCCAGACTGAGCCTTTGCAATTTTCTTTTCATTGTTTGCATTATTGAATTATCGGTTGCATCGCCGTGTCGAGTTGCTGGTCTTAGTGTCTAGTTCCTTTAGAGTTTCGAGTTCTGTTCACATTAGTCACGTAGCCGCTGCATCATTATCCCATCCGCTGTCCACCATTCCATCCACCAATTTCCACCATGTGCTACACACTGTTTATTGTCATAATCATAGTTGAGGTCACTCAAATCTTCGCCTGATCGAATCTGCATCTTATCTAGTTTGTCTTGGAAAGAGGGAGAAAAAGAATATAAAGAAAAAAAGAGAGAAAAAAGGAAAGAAAAAAAAGAAAAAGAGGGAGAAGAAAAAGAAAAAAAAAGCGTGAGAAAAAAAAAGAGAGAAGAAAAAAAATTGGATCTATCTAGAATCAATCTCGTACCTGAATTCGGATTGGAATATGTTTTGCGCACTGTTCAGTAAAACAGGTGTATCTTCCTCACACGAAGTCTGTTTTGGCTCCGTGAGTACTCAAATTGAAGATAGCGACGAGCCTCATCTAAATAGTTGCAGAAGCTAGTTCAATATTAGACACCTCAAAATCGGCTTCTAAATAGGTCTTTTTGCCCTCCGAAGTTCATGAACACAGCTTGTTCCAATTTTTTAGGCCAGTTTTAGAATTCTTTGACTCCTCATATCAACTCGGAATTGAGTGATTCTTTTTGCATTGGAAAGCTTGAGTTAGTAGCATTCTTTGAAAGAATTTATCAGAAAATTGTCTTAAACTTTTCAAGAGGAAAGTTGGAGAGAGAGTTGTTGTATATCCTGCTTGGCAGTTGTTTTTCATCATTATCTTCACTGCCGTTGTGATCTTCACTTATATCTTGCTGTCAAGAGCTACTTAGTATCCTTCATTGATGCTAGTTGTGCTACGACTTGACCTCATTAGTGTTCTAGGCTCGCGTCTCTAGTCCGGTCTAGCCTAGGACCAGCACAGTACCGTCGTTGAGCGTTTATTCAACATTGCATCTTTGAATTGATTATTGCTAATCTTTTGCTACCATATATAGCCAATCCAGCTCCACATATTTCTACACCGTGTATACGTACGCTCCCCTGGCAATCGCTTTACTCAATATTCGGAGTTACTGACACCGCTGGTTGCCGATCACCGCCTGCTGCATGGTAAGAACTTGTAAGACATTGATATTTGCTTTACTGTGAGCGTTTTACCACCACATACTAGTAGTTATAGGAACATTATTTTTGGGTTTTGTTTCTTGTTCTACTAATCATGGCAGGATCCAGAGTCAATTCATGGGCTTTGTCGATCGCGGGAGACGTGCCACCACCTTTGCAAATACCACAACCGTCACGAGAGGTGCACAAACATCTAAATGCACATGATCAGGTTAATGTATCTATACCACCATTTAATGGCCGTTTTAAACCTGCTTTATATATTGAATGGGAGTTCGACATAAAAAATATATTTGCTTCCCATAATTTCGATGAACATAAAAAGGTTAAGGTTGCGGTTGGTTCTTTCACTGGTTATGCTTTGGTTTGGTGGAGTGAATATTGTCGGTTACACCCTGATTATATACCTACTACTTGGGATGATTTGAAACTTGCCATGCGACATACTTTCGTCCCTGCTTATTATACTCGTGACATGATTAAGAAGTTGCAACACTTAAAACAAGGTAGTGAAACTGTAACAAAATATTATGATGATTTACAAACTACCTTGTTGCATTCCTCTTTAGAAGAAAGTGAAGATGATTTTATGGATAGATTTTGGGGAGGATTAAACCGTGATATTCAAGAGATACTAATTCGTGAAGAGTGTTATCCTATGGACCATTTGTTTCATCTTGCTTGCAAAGCTGAACAGGAAATAAAACGACGTGTTGGCCACGAGGAGAACAAGCGCACGGTGCACATTCCAAGAGTTGATATGATTGTTCCTTCAACTACTAGGCATACTATGACAACCACATCCGTTGTTGTCAGGACTACATCACCTCCACCATGTGACACATCGCCCCCGAGAGTGGCTACATCATCTGAGTTGATCATAAGAGGTAATGACAAAGGTACAGATCTTCCATCTCTACATGAGAATGATGAATGCCTTGTCAATTTGAATGCACCATCTGATGAGCTACCCACTACTTTGATCACACCACCTATTTTAGAGGACTACGTTGATAATTTGACTTTGCCATGTGATCAAACAACTGAAATACCAACAATTTTGAGTGCACCCATTGAATTAACTATTGATGCAAAAGAACCAATGTTTAATCATTTTGATATGACCTCTAATCTTGGTGATGATTCTGTGTTGAATGACTTATTGCATGTTTGCTTATTTAAGCATGTTGTAGCATGTAAATTTGATGCAAGTAAGGTTTATTCACCAATGTTGGGATGGTTTAATGATGAACATTGTCAATCTTTTGAAATGAATAAGGGCTTCACTTATATGTGCAAACTGAGTTGCAATATTTTCATGCCTTCTACTTCTTGTGCTAATTTTTTGGCTTTAGGTTTTATGAACTATGCAAGTTACTCATCTATTCATGTGTCATATATGCAAAAATCAAGGGAAGTAAAAATGGATGACATATACATATACAACATGTACACCTTGTCTCTTTTGTTAGCCACATTTCAGATTAAGCAACGCCGAGGACGGCTTTATTTTCAAGAAGGGGAGGATGATGAGGACATGACTACCTTGGATATGATCAAAAATATTGCATATATGCATATTTGTCAGGTGATTTCTAGTGCAAACTATTCAATAATCTATTTATGTTATCCAGAACAAAAATACTTCACACACTTTTGTGTTTTGTCTAATTGCAGGTGTATGGGACATTTGTACAATCCACATATGAAGATAAGAAAGAAAGAGATGTTTATTTGCTGTCCAAAAAGTTCTCTCACGTCACTTTTGGCCCAAGAGAAGATAGAGTCCAAGTCTCTCACGTTCTGGATTCAGATTCGGACTGCACAGACATACCTGACTCAAAACGCACACAAGTTTTTCATACGGACTCCGAATTGGGTGATTCTTTTTTTGTTGGAAACTAGATTTCGTGCACTTTCCAACCCAATTGGAATCACCTTCAAATTCGTCCGGAGCGTTGAGTTGTGGACGAAACAATCTGATGCTGCAGCAGAATCCGAGTCAAACTACAAGTGCAAGGGTGTTACATCACCTCCACTTGGGCCCATGAGCCTTGTACGACCTAGGGTTAGTTTTAGGCTGCCTTGGGACGTCCTCCCACCTCCTTGGCCGCCACCCCTTGCTCCTATATAAGTAGATCCATCTAGTAGCTTTTTCCTTGGGATTTGTTTAGTTAAAAGTTAGCCATTGCAACTTCGTGTACTTCGTTTGTGTCCAACGACCAGACCAAGACCGCTTACGGATCCCCACCATTATCAATACCTCATATATATTTGCAATATTCAGATTGCTTTATCATATTCTTGCTCGTTCTTCGATTGTTTGCAGGAATAGACCTTCGTGGTCAGGCTGACCGTGCTTCCGGCATCGTCAGTAACCTCAGGAGATTGGTTTAGCGATTGCTAAGGCGCAACGTCGTGCACGTTTGTAGTCGGATCGTCAAAGTCGTCTCCACCAAATCGATAGTTATCATCTCATCGAAAGATCGGGACACCCTCGCCTCTATCAGGAGGCCTCACCGGCGCGACGAAGGGGCTGGGGAGTAAAAAGAATCCTACTCTCTGATATATATGATCCTTAGACTCAAAACATTTTGTTCTAGACTCAACAATGTCAGCGGTTCAATCAAGCAGGGGCCTCCTAAGTCGGAGAAGGCTCTGATACCAACTTGTAACGCCCACGATGTGGCTATAGCTCCCATGTGCCGAGGCGCGACTTAGAGGCATAACCGCATAGTGATTTTGTCGCAAGAGGGTCATCTTCACAAACATCCCATGTAATGAACAAGACAGGGATAAATAGAGTTGGCTTACACTCGCGACGTCACACGATACATAAATAATTCATACATCATCAAAGTACACTCATAGTCCGACTACGGACAACCAAATGAAAAAGAAGTTAATGCTAGATCCCTGATCATCCCAACTGGGCTACACTACTGATCATCAGGAAAAGAAACATAGTAACAACCAAGTTCCTCGTCAAACTCCCACTTGAGTTCGGTAGCATCACCTGCGCTAGTTTCATCGGCACCTGCAACTATTTGGAAGTATCCGTGAGTCACAGGACTCAGGAATCTCAAACCGGCGAGATCAAGACTATTTAAGCTTATGGGTAGGATAAGGTAATGAGGTGGAGTTGCAGCAAGCACTAAGCAAATATGGTGGCTAACATAGGCAAATAATAGTAAGATGAGAAGCTACGCAACAGTCATGAAGCTAGAAGCAATCAAGAAGTGATCCTGAAACTACTTACGTACAAACATAACCCAAGACCGTGTTCACTTCCCGGACTCCACCGAAAAGAGACCATCACGGCTACACATGCGGTTGATTCATTTTAATTAAGTCTGTCAAGTTCTCTACAACCGAATATTAACAAATTCCCATCTACCACATAACAGCGGATGTGGATCTCAAAAGTTTATACCCTGCAGGGGTGTCCCAACTTAGCCCATCACAAGCTCTCAGGATCAATGAAGGATATTCCTTCTCCCGGAAAGACCCAACCAGTCTCAAAATCTCGGTTACAAGACATTTCGATAATGGTAAAACAAGACCAGCAAGACCGCCCGACTATGCCGACAAATCTCGATAGGAGATGCACATATCTCGTTCTCGGGGCACACAGGTAAGACATTCTACGAGTAAAACCAACCCTAAAGTTTCCCCGAGGTGGCCCCACAATCTACTCGGTTCAGACCAACACTCAAAGGAGCACTGGCCCGGGGGGGTTAAAATAAAGATGACCCTCAGGTATGTAGAGCCCAAGGGAAAGTTTTAGGTTGTTTGGCATATGTAAAACCAAGGTTGGGCCTTGCTGGAGGAGTTTTAATCAAGGCAAACTGTCAAGGGGCTCCCATAACATGAACTGCATAAGGAACACAAAATCAAGAAACATAACACCGGTATGACGAAAACTAGGGCGGCAAGAATGGAACAAAACACCGAGCAATAGGACAAGCCTTCCACCCTTTGCCAACTCTATAGATGCATTAACTAAATAAGAGATAATGTGATATCCCAACATATCCAGGTTCCAACATGGAACAACCTGCAAGGCACCTGCAACTAGCAATGCTATAAGAGGGGCTGAGCAAAAGCGGTAACTTAGCCAAACAACGGTTTTCTAGGAAGGTGGGTTAGAGGCTTGACATAGCAATATGGGAGGCATGATAAACAAGTGGTAGGTAGCGCGACATAGCGATTGAGCGAACAACTAGCAAGCAAAGATAGAAGTGATATCGAGGGTAATGATCATCTTGCCTGCAATGTTCTCAGAGCTGTCGAAAGCTTGCCCCTCGCTAGTGTACACAACAGGTTCCTCATACACGTACTCGTCTCCCAGATCTAC
This sequence comes from Triticum aestivum, assembly GCF_018294505.1. NCBI lineage: Eukaryota > Viridiplantae > Streptophyta > Magnoliopsida > Poales > Poaceae > Triticum > Triticum aestivum. The sequence continues at coordinate 329,309,348 of NC_057800.1, read as the reverse complement.
TCGAAGCAATAACACAAGCAACAAAACAAAAATCAATCATGGTGCAATGCACAAGAAACATGATGCAATACATGGCATGGAATGCAAGATATGATGTGCAATGCTTATGAGTACACCAGAAGGGAAAAGATGATCAAGGCATCAACTTGGCAAACCAAGTATGCTGCTGGAAAGATGAGGTGATTTCGGTCGAAATCGATATAAGGATCACCGGAAACGGATGCACGGTTTGCAAATGACAAGCAATACAAGAATGATGCAAAACTATGGTTAACAGCACCATAGCACATCAAATGCAACAAGAAACTATGCTACAGCACTCCAACATGGCAACAAAGCATATGAGCATAAAGTACAGGTGAAGCTCTACAAATCATGAGCAGTAAGATCCTGCTAGTTCTCAATAGATCAAGCTCAAAATAGCATGGCAACAATGCAAAAGATATCAGCTTCACAGACTTGAAGAAAATACTAACATGTCAAAACAGCATCAGGAAGCAATGTTTAGAGTTTGCTAACAACATGCTACATGAACAAATCATGGTAAAAAAAGGCATGGTATGCTAGCACTAAAGAAATAGATCAAAATTCCCTTACTGAACTTTAATCAAAGAGGCATGGAAATTGATGTAGCACCCATGCAAACATGGCAAGTTATGTTAATAGTTTCAGACAGAAGAAAAACAGAGTATGGCAGGAACAGATTCATGATAGCAACTTTGCAAGATCAATTCACTCACCATAAGGCATTTCATGGCATGGCAAGGTAACCAACAGTAATTAGACATGTTCAAGACGATAAGCATGGCAAGAGCTAAGTTCATATGGTACATGCATCACTAGCAATACCCATGGCAAAGTTAAATCTCAATCTGCCAGGAATAATATTTAGCAAAAGTAGAGCAAGGAAATGACATGCTAGATTACTCCATAATTGCAACCAGAGGCATTCATGGATATAGATATACCACATCTACAAAACATGCTTACTAAACTATCTTAAAATATGCATGGATCTCATGGTAGCAACAAGTTTACATGGCATCAAAATGTAACAGGAAATGACTTAGGAAAATCACTGTCTGAAATCAGTAACATTATGAAGCCTACTTTGCATGCTTGTGCTAGTCACCACATGACTCATAAAAATACAAGACTTGCACCCTATAAAGATGGCATGATGTATCTCATAAAACATGTATACATCAAGCTCATATGGTGCACACACAAAATGCACAGAAAATGAAAATCACCATGTTCTGCTAAAATCAAGCAGACAACATCAAATAGCACTCTTGCAATGATGATAATGACATCAATATGGACGGTAACATGGATTGAAATGCCACTATCATGAAGAGCATCACGAGTCAAACATTTCAGTATATCATGCACGCAAAACGGAGCTATATGCAAGGAGTTATGACATGTCAGAAGGGGAACATGTTGTGAAATTCCAGGGACACCTCACAGAAAACTGGATGGAGTGGTTCGGGACGGTGCAGTACCGCTCGGGGACGACGTTTGGATGGCAGGACGACGGGGTTCCGGGACGGCGGTGTCCAGATCACGGCAGAGGAGGCTTGAGGTGATGGCGGCGGTCGTACGGAGCGTCGGCTCCGGCGAGGGGTGGTGGAGGTTGGAGCAAGGCGGGACGGGAGGATCCGGCCGCGGGCTCGCCGGATTTGACGAGGAACGGGGTAGGGCAGCCGGTGGAGAGCTCTAGGCGAGGCGTGGGCGGCGGGAGGTGGAATCCCGGTGAGGCACACGGAGCTCCGGCGAGCTTGAGCGCCGACGTCCATGGCGGAGAGAGAGAGAGAGCGGTTAGAGAGAGAAAGAGATGAGGCAGGAGCGGCACGAGGAAGGAAGGCTGGCGAGGTCGGACGACAGTCGCCTACGAGAGGCCAGGTGGCGGAGGAAGGGCGTAGGGGCACGAGGCGCATAGGCGGGCGGCTCCTGGGTCAGGCGGCGGCGTGGTCGGGCTCGCGCGGGCCGCTGCGCGGTGGGGAGCTGGCGGGGACGTGTGCCACGCCTCGATTGGCTGTGGCCGGCAGAGGAGGTGACGTGGCGCTCTCCCATTGGTCGGGCGGCGTGGCCGGCTGGACATGTTTGACCAGGGTGGACATGTCCGACGGCGCAAGGAAGGGGAAGGTAGGGTTTGGACTGCAGATTTCGGGGAGGGGACTTATTTATAGGTAGAGGGAGCTAGGAGAGTCCAAATGATGTGCGGTTCTTGCCCACACGATCGTGATCCGACGACGGAGAGCATAGCCTAGATGGGTTAGTGGGCTTTTTTGTAGGGGTGTTGGGCTGCAACAAAATAGGGGCTTTTGCGGTTACCCGGTTAACGGTTGGGGCATCAAACGAACTCCAAATGGAACGAAATTTGACAAGCGACCTACCGGTGATGTACCAAGGCCACTCGACAAATCTTGACCCATTCCGAGAACTTTTTTCTCCCGCTCACGAAACAAAATTAGAGGGGTGCAACGGGTGCATGTGGGACTGTCGGATTGCAAAACGGACAATGGGGAAAATGACCGATACATGAGACAAACACGAATGCACATGATGACATGATATGAAATGCATGACTTGAACAAAATGCAAAATTAAAGTCAAAAACCCAAGCATGGAGGTAATATCATATGACATAGCCGAAAATGGCAAGAGTCGGAGTTACAAATATGGAAAGTTACATCCGGGGTGTTACAACACCTCACCTCCTGAGGATGCTCATCCACTCTACTACTTCATCCTCAACCCCCCGAGGCAATCCACCCACAAATTGGAGTAGGTTATTACACCGCAAGGTGGCCCGAACCAGTATAAACCCCTGTATCTCTTGTTCTTTGGGTTCGTCGACCTAGGCCGTGGAATCATTGAGCGAGCAAGTTGGGGAGAGAGTGTTTTTCGTGCACACACCAGAGTTCGAACCTCTCAAGGGTTTGCTAGAACCCGTAATCCGACAGACCAAGTATGGAGCCATCGTGTACATTCATGAATAATCTTCTCAGGAGAAGAACCACATTTACTATTAAACACCACATCATTCCTGGTAAGCCACAGAGCCAGCATAAGGCAGCCGCCCCAACAAGAATATGTGCAGAAAATTGTTCATCAATACCCCACAACTAATTGCTGAACATGTTATGCACACTGTGTGGGGTTACAGATTTCAAGATTCTTGAACTATGGCCCATACTGCGCGAGCAAACTTACACTCAAAAAATATGTGTTTTGATAGACTCGTCATGTTGGCAAAAGACACATGTCTTACTACCTTGCCAGTTACGTTGTGCCAGATTATGTCTAGGTAAGGTGACCCCTCTTCTTAAAACCAGAGGAATATCTTCACTCTTAGAAGAATTTTAACTTCCACAAATTCTTTTATCAACGGGACATCAATATGAGTCATCGCATCGTACAAGGACTTGACCGAGAAACTGCCGTTTTGATGCAGTTTCCATCGGAACTTGTCCAGTTCGCTTTTCAGTTGAATGTACTCCATACGAGTGAGTAACTCATTCCATGCTGCTAGACGAGGGCCAAAGAGGTCCCTACGAAAAGAAATATCGGGGTTTTCTTGTCCCAAAACTTGTTTGATTGTGACAAATTTATGTCTGACAACCCTGTACAAGCTAGGGTACTCCACCATAAGTGGGGTCGCGCCTAGCGAGGTATTTTCCTAGAATCGAACCTAAGAACCATCCCTAACTGAGATAGTGCCAAACAAAAAAAAAGAATTCCTTGGCCTTCATGACACCATACCAAAAATGTGAATCACCGGGTTTCCAATGAACTTGAGAAATCGCTTTGAACCCCACGTATTTGTTACGCATGATTTCCTGCCATACTCCATTCTTAGTGTGTAATTTGTAAACCCATTTACTCAGAAGAGCGATGTTTTTAATCTCAAGATCTAGAATTCCAAGGCCCCTTGACTTTTAGGTCGGCATAATACAGTCCACCTAGCCAATCAATATTTCTTAAATTCATTATCACATTGCCAAAAAAAATCTCGATCTAAAGTAATCAAAACACTGAAGAACCCCTTTAAGTAAGTGGAAGAATGACAACATGTATAGAACCATATTGCTGAGGAAGGAATCGATCAATATCAATCTTCCCCCATATGTCAAGAGTTTGGCTTTCCAACTGGCTAGACATTTCTCAAGTCTGTCTTCCACATGTTTCCACTAAGCGATAGTTAAGCACCGATAGTGAATCGGAATACCTAGATAACTAATCGGGAACTGCCCAAGCTGGCAACCAAAAATGTCAGCATACTTAGTTGCGGACTCTGCAGCGTCGCCGAAGCAGAAAAGCTTAGTTGATAGAGGCGAGGGTCCCGATCTTTCGATGAGATGATAACTATCGATTTGGTGGAGACGACTTTGACAATCCGACTACAAACGTGCACGACGTTGCGCCTTAGCAATCGCTAAACCAATCTCCTGAGGTTACTGACGATGCCGGAAGCACGGTCAGCCTGACCACGAAGGTCTATTCCTGCAAGCAATCGAAGAACGAGCAAGAATATGATAAAGCAATCTGAATATTGCAAATATATATGAGGTATTGATAATGGTGGGGATCCGTAAGCGGTCTTGGTCTGGTCGTTGGACACAAACGAAGTACACGAAGTTGCAATGGCTAACTTTTAACTAAACAAATCCCAAGGAAAAGCTACTAGATGGATCTACTTATATAGGAGCAAGGGGTGGCGGCCAAGGAGGTGGGAGGACGTCCCAAGGCAGCCTAAAACTAAATCTAGGTCGTACAAGGCAAATGGGCCCAAGTGGAGGTGATGTAACACCTTTGGACTTGTAGTTTCACTCGGATTCTGCTGCAGCATCAGATTGTTTCGTCCACAACTCAACGCTCCGGACGAATTTGAAGGTGATTCCAATTGGGTTGGAAAGTGCACGAAATCTAGTTTCCAACAGAAAAAGAATCACCCAATTCGGAGTCCGTATGAAAAACTTGTGTGCGTTTTGAGTCAGGTATGTCTGTGCAGTCCGAATCTGAATCCAGAACGTGAGAGACTTGGACTCTATCTTCTCTTGGGCCAAAAGTGACGTGAGAGAACTTTTTGGACATCAAATAAACATCTCTTTCTTCCTTATCTTCATATGTGGATTGTACAAATGTCCCATACACCTGCAATTAGACAAAACACAAAAGTGTGTGAAGTATTTTTGTTCTGGATAACATAAATAGATTATTGAATAGTTTGCACTAGAAATCACCTGACAAATATGCATATATGCAATATTTTTGGTCATATCCAAGGTAGTCATGTCCTCATCATCCTCCCCTTCTTGAAAATAAAGCCGTCCTCGGCGTTGCTTAATCTGAAATGTGGCTAACAAAAAAGACAAGGTGTACATGTTGTATATGTATATGTCATCCATTTTTACTTCCCTTGATTTTTGCATATATGACACATGAATAGATGAGTAACTTGCATAGTTCATAAAATCTAAAGCCAAAAAATTAGCACAAGAAGTAAAAGGCATGAAAATATTGCAACTCAGTTTGCACATATAAGTGAAGCTCTTATTCATTTCAAAAGATTGACAATGTTCATCATTAAACCATCCCAACATTGGTGAATAAACCTTACTTGCATCAAATTTACATGCTACAACATGCTTAAATAAGCAAACATGCAATAAGTCATTCAACACAGAATCATCACCAAGATTAGAGGTCATATCAAAATGATTAAACATTGGTTCTTTTGCATCAATAGTTAATTCAATGGGTGCACTCAAAATTGTGGGTATTTCAGTTGTTTGATCACATGGCAAAGTCAAATTATCAACGTAGTCCTCTAAAATAGGTGGTGTGATCAAAGTAGTGGGTAGCTCATCAGATGGTGCATTCAAATTGACAAGGCATTCATCATTCTCATGTAGAGACGGAAGATCAGTACCTTTGTCATTACCTCTTATGATCAACTCAGATGATGTAGCCACTCTCGGGGGCGATGTGTCACATGGTGGAGGTGATGTAGTCCTGACAACAACGGATGTGGTTGTCATAGTATGCCTAGTAGTTGAAGGAACAATCATATCAACTCTTGGAATGTGCACCGTGCGCTTGTTCTCCTCGTGGCCAACACGTCGTTTTATTTCCTGTTCAGCTTTGCAAGCAAGATGAAACAAATGGTCCATAGGATAACACTCTTCATGAATTAGTATCTCTTGAATATCACGGTTTAATCCTCCCCAAAATCTATCCATAAAATCATCTTCACTTTCTTCTAAAGAGGAATGCAACAAGGTAGTTTGTAGATCATCATAATATTTTGTTATAGTTTCACTACCTTGTTTTAAGTGTTGCAACTTCTTAATCATGTCACGAGTATAATAAGCAGGGACGAAAGTATGTCGCATGGCAAGTTTCAAATCATCCCAAGTAGTAGGTATATAATCAGGGTGTAACCGACAATATTCACTCCACCAAACCAAAGCATAACCAGTGAAAGAACCAACCGCAACCTTAACCTTTTTATGTTCATCGAAATTATGGGAAGCAAATATATTTTTTATGTCGAACTCCCATTCTATATATAAAGCAGGTTTAAAACGGCCATTAAATGATGGTGTAGATACATTAACCTGATCATGTGCATTTGGATGTTTGTGCACCTCTCGTGACGGTTGTGGTATTTGCAAAGGTGGTGGCACGTCTCCCGCGATCGACAAAGCCCATGAATTGACTCTGGATCCTGTCATGATTAGTAGAACAAGAAACAAAACCCAAAAATAATGTTCCTATAACTACTAGGATGTGGTGGTAAAACGCTCACAGTAAAGCAAATATCAATGTCTTACAAGTTCTTACCATGCAGCAGGCGGTGATCGGCAATCAGCGGTGTCAAGTAACTCCGAATATTGAGTAAAGTGATTGACAGGGGAGCGTACGTATACACGGTGTAGAAATATGTGGAGCTGGGTTGGCTATATATGGTAGCAAAAGATTAGCAATAATCAATTCAAAGATGCAATGTTGAATAAACGCTCAACGACGGTACTCTGCTGGTCCTAGGCTAGGCCGTACTAGAGACGCGATCCTAGAACACTAATGAGGTCACGGCGTAGCACAAATAGCATCAATGAAGGATACTAAGTAGCTCTTGACAGTAAGATATAAGTGAAGATCACAACGGCAGTGAAGATAATGATGAAAAACAACTGCCAAGCAGGATATACAACAACTCTCTCTCCAACTTTCCTCTTGAAAAGTTTGAGACAATTTTCTGATAAATTCTTTCAAAGAATGCTACTAACTCAAGCTTTCCAATGCAAAAAGAATCACTCAATTCCGAGTTGATATGAGGAGTCAAAGAATTCTAAAACTGGCCTGAAAAATTGGAATAAGTTGTGTTCACGAACTTCGGAGTGCAAAAAGACCTATTTAGAAGCCGATTTTGAGGTGTCAAATATTGAACTAGCTTCTGCAACTATTTAGATGCGGCTCGTCGCTATCTTCAATTTGAGTACTCACGGAGCCAAAACTGACTTCGTATGAGGAAGATACACCTGTTTTACTGAACAGTGCGCAAAACAGATTCCATTCCGAATTCAGGTACGAGATTGATTCTAGATAGATCCAATTTTTTTCTCTCCTTTTTTTTCTCACGCTTTTTTTTCTTTTTCTTCTCTCTCTTTTTCTTTTTTTTCTTTCCTTTTTTTTCTTTTTTTTTCTCTCTCTTTTTTTTCTCCCTCTTTCCAAGACAAACTAGATAAGATGCAGATTGGATCAGGCGAAGATGTGAATGACCTCAACTATGATTATGACAATGAACAATGCGTAGCACATGGTGGAAATTAATAGATGGGATGGTGGACGGCGGAAGGGATAATGATGCAGCGGCGGCGTGACTAATGTGAACAGAACTCGAAACTCTAAAGGAACTAGACACTAAGACCAGCAACTGACACGACGATGCAACCGATAATTCAACTATGCAAGCAATGAATAGAAAATTGCAAAGGCTCAGACTGGCTTGGATAAAGGATGAACAGATCCCCACTTGATAGAGGCGAGGGTCCCGATCTTTCGATGAGATGATAACTATCGATTTGGTGGAGACGACTTTGACAATCCGACTACAAACATGCACGACGTTGCGCCTTAGCAATCGCTAAACCAATCTCCTGAGGTTACTGACGATGCCGGAAGCACGGTCAGCCTGACCACGAAGGTCTATTCCTGCAAGCAATCGAAGAACGAGCAAGAATATGATAAAGCAATCTGAATATTGCAAATATATATGAGTTATTGATAATGGTGGGGATCCGTAAGCGGTCTTGGTCTGGTCGTTGGACACAAACGAAGTACACGAAGTTGCAATGGCTAACTGTTAACTAAACAAATCCCAAGGAAAAGCTACTAGATGGATCTACTTATATAGGAGCAAGGGGTGGCGGCCAAGGAGGTGGGAGGACGTCCCAAGGCAGCCTAAAACTAAATCTAGGTCGTACAAGGTCAATGGGCCCAAGTGGAGGTGATGTAACACCTTTGGACTTGTAGTTTGACTCGGATTCTGCTGCAGCATCAGATTGTTTCGTCCACAACTCAACGCTCCGGACGAATTTGAAGGTGATTCCAATTGGGTTGGAAAGTGCACGAAATCTAGTTTCCAACAAAAAAAGAATCACCCAATTTGGAGTCCGTATGAAAAACTTGTGTGCGTTTTGAGTCAGCTGTGTCTGTGCAGTCCGAATCTGAATCCAGAACGTGAGAGACTTGGACTCTATCTTCTCTTGGGCCAAAAGTGACGTGAGAGAACTTTTTGGACAGCAAATAAACATCTCTTTCTTCCTTATCTTCATATGTGGATTGTACAAATGTCCCATACACCTGCAATTAGACAAAACACAAAAGTGTGTGAAGTATTTTTGTTCTGGATAACATAAATAGATTATTGAATAGTTTGCACTAGAAATCACCTGACAAATATGCATATATGCAATATTTTTGGTCATATCCAAGGTAGTCATGTCCTCATCATTAGTGTTATGAAAATTAATTTTGAGACCAGAGAGCTCCTCAAAAGCACATAAAAGTAGCTTGAGGTTTCTTGCTTTATCTAGGTCCTTATCCATAAAAAGAATAGTGTCATCCGCGTATTGTAAAATAGACAGACCTTCTTCTACTAAATGGGGAATAACACTGCTAATCCGGCCAGCCACCTTAGCCCTATGAACAAGGATAGCTAACATATCAGTTGCGATGTTGAACAAAATAGGGGATATGGGGTTCCCTTGGCGAAGACCCTTCTTAGTCTGAAAATAGTTGCCAACATCATCATTGACTTTGATAGCCACACTACCTCCAGAAACAAAATTCTCAACCCATTAGCACCATTTTGGTGAAAATTCCTTCATGCGTAAAGTTTGCAATAAAGAGGGTCATTTTACTTTATCCTAGGCCTTTTCGAAGTCAATTTTAAGGATGACTCCGCTCAACTTTTTACAGTGAAGGTCATGTACAGTTTCATGCAACACAACCACTCCATCTAATATGTTGTGTCCTTGCATAAACATTGTTTGATTGGGTTTTATCACATGGCCAGCTACCCCGTTCAACCAATTTGTTGCAACCTTCATAAAGATTTTAAAGATGACGTTTAGAAGGCAAATTGGTCGATATTGTTGAATACGACTAGCCTCCTTAGTCTTGGGTAGTAGAATAATTTCCCCAAAGTTTGAACTGGAAATGACAAGGTTTTCGGTATGTAATTGGTTAAACAACTGAACCAAGTCCACCTTAATCATATCCAAAAAACATTGATAAAACTCTGCCAAAAAACAATCTGGACCAAGGGCCTTGTTGTGTTCCAATTGAAACACCGTGGTCTGAATTTCCTCCTTGGTGAACGGAGAGGTTAAAACATCATTTTCTGCCTCCAAAACTTTAGGGATGTCATGAGTATGTGACTCATCCAGCATAAGGAAGTTTCAACTGAAGGTCCAAAAAGCTCTTTGTAGTACTTAGTAATAAAGTTCTGAGCGGCACATCCCCCTCAATACGGCCTTCGTCCTGGCCAAGAGTGAAAATACGTTTATTTCTATGCCTTCCATTGGCCATCATTTGAAAGTATTTCATATTATCATCACCTTGAACAAGCAAGTGCACCGTTGGTACCATTTAATCTCTTCCTCGCGTAAAAGGCGAGCAATCTGCTCATTTAGATGGATTTTTTGCTCAACCTCAATAGCATAAAGGGGCCATACCTCCACAATTTTTTCAAGGGCACCGATTAAGGTACATAGTCGCAACTTTTCTTTTTTGTATATGCCAGTGGTATGTTTATCCCATCCATGAAGGAATCGAGCAAGGCGCGAATTCGATTATTCCATCATTGAAAGGGCGTGTTACCCTAAGGTTGACGCGGGCACACCTTCTTAACCAGATCGTGGAATCCGTCTCTAGTGAGCCATCCCAGTTCAAATTTAAAGTGTGGAGTGTTAGAGCTTGGATTTGTTTGACCAAAATCGGTTAGCAATGGAGCATGATCCGGTAAGGCCTCAATTCTTTCTAGCACCCGTACCGAGGCAAGGGGATATTTATATTCCCATTCGTTGGTTACTAGTACCCAGTCAAGTTTTTTGTAAGTTGGAGTAGATCAGTTATTGGCCCAGGTGTACTGACAACGAGATATAGTGAGCTCTCGTAGATCAAAGCTGTCAATAACAACATTAAAGAGGAAAGGCCATCTAGTGTCAAACCGATCATTGTTTTTTCCTGCTGGTATGGAAGGATATTGAAATGCCCCATATTAACATGGGGTGAAGATTTTCCCAATAGGTATTAACCAATTCATTAAGAAAAGAAGACTTAAACTCCTCTTGAGTGGTACCATATACAGCCACCAGGCTCCAAAGGAAGTTCTCGGACTGGTTGCGAAGGTGAAATTTGATGTGATATCACCCTTCGACGTGGACAAAAGTTCCAGGTATGTCGAGTGGATGCCAAGCATGATTCCACCAGAACTTCCGGATGGGGGTAAGACGTGCCATACATAATCATAACCACATGAAAAGTGGTCAAGATCATGTGTCTAGATGTCATGTTTACCGACGCAGTGATGGCCAGAAAGTCAAATGCAATATGTTTGTGTTTATCCAGCTGTGATAGCTGCCTTCCAGTCCAATATGCGCAACCGCCAGATTTGTTCCAAGATGAACGTGCGGTTGCCCAAGACTATGAAGGATCTCCATACCCTAGTGCATAAGTGTGCTCCGATGGAGGAGGGAAGGAAGTTGCCCGGAGAGGAAGATTGCTCCAATGTTGATTCAAAGGTTGATGATGAATCAACTAGTCGGAAGAAGAGCAAGAAATGTAGTAAGAAGCAGAGGGATAAGGGAGCAATGACTATTGAAGGATTGGGTACGCCCAGTACTGGCTAGAACGCCAAATCTGAGGCCCCGCAAGGAAGTTGCCGTGTGCATTGACTGCCAGGAAGCCGCTGCTACCGAGAAAGCCGAGAAAGGTGATGGGCCGTATTGCAAGATTTATTGGACTAAGGGCCACGACCTTCAAGAGTATTATCCGGTTGAGCAGCTTGTCAAGAGACTGAAAGCAGACTATGAGAAGCGTGACAAGGAAAAAGGTCAGAATGTTGCTAGGGCCAGGGCCGAGGTCGTGAAGTAAATTGCCCTAGCAAACCCTTTCGGAATCAATGAAAACCCGCTAGAGGCCGAGAGAAGGAAGCTTGTGATGATGAGAGTGATGGAGGGGATGAAGAGCAAACCAGTGAGCAAGAGTATTAGAAGGCCACCGACGCCCTGTGCATTGACGGAGATGCATCCCTGCATACCTCTCACCACCAACTCAAGTGGTGGGCGCGAGAGGTCAATGTCGTGGAACCAATGCCGGAGGCCCGAAAGCCGCTCAAATGGTCGCGTACATCTACCATCTTTGACGAGGAGGATCATCCTAGCCGAACCACTATGGTAGGGTGTTTGCAATTGTTGGTCTCCCGAACAATTCGCAACCTCAAGGTCACAAAGATGTTGGTGGACGGCGGGGCCGGATTGAATCTGATTTCCCCAGCAGTTATCAGCAAGCTTTAGATAGCAGAGCAAGAACTAGAGGTTACCGACATGTTTCAAGGAGTTAATCCCGGCAGGAGCCATCATAAGGGAGAGATCACATTGCTTGTAACGTTTGGGGTAGAACTAAACTTCCGGACTGAGAGGATTGTGTTTGATGTGGTCGATCTCCCCCTGCCATACAGTGGGATTCTTGGACGCCCAACCTTAGCTTAATTCATGGCGGCATCCCACTATGCCTATAACACCTTCAAGATTCCTGGGACGCTGGGAGTCATGACCATCCCATTAGATGAGAAGGATGCAATCATTTGTCAGGACAAGATGTACCGAGACGCGGTCGCGGCGGAGGCAGTGGCAGCAGCAGTTACCGCTGAGGAAAGCAAAGGAAAAAAGAGAGATTGTAGGAGCTCCGACAAAGAATCCGGGAAGCGTGCCCCATCCTAGTGCACGGCACCCATTGATGACATGTCGGAGTGTTCCAATAGCAAGAGATTCAAGGTTGCTACACCCCAAGTGAAGAAGGTCCCGGCAGGGCTGGCTGCGTTGATGGTACTTTCACTATCAGCGCCACACTTGATGACAAATAGGAAAGCACGCTCGTTGCCTTCCTGCGAGCGAATATGAATGTGTTTTCTTGGCAACCATATGATAACCCCGGTGTTCCCATGGAGGTATGATAGAGGCAAAGGTGTCCCGTCTTTCGATGAGATGATGGATATCGCTTTGGTGGCAGTCGACTTTGACGATCCGACTACGAACGTGCGAGGACGTCGCGCCTTAGCAATCGCTAAACCAACTCCGAGAGGTTATTGACCACGCCGGAGCACGATCAACCTGACCACGAGGGTCTGTTTCCTGCGAGCAAACGAAGAACAAGCAAGAAACTGAGATTGCAATCTGGATATTGCGAATATAAGATGAAAGCTTTATTGATCAAGGTGGGGTTCTGTGACGCCTTTGTCTGGTCGTTGAACACAAACGAAGTACGCGAAGTTGCAGCTATGGCGAACTTTTAATCTAAACAAAACCCAAAGTCTAAACGATGCCCTAAGGGCTGTATATATGGAGGAAGAGGGGGGGAATTTCGTGGCCCTTGGTGGAGGGGTCCGAAATCAACCCTATCTCTTGTTTCCCCACACATACGGACTCTAAAAATAGCCTATACTTATGTATTTCAAAATTACATGGGCCTGGCCCAATAATAAGGTGACGCAGCACCTAAAATAGCCTCGGAACGAAATTTATGAAGTGGCATCTTGTATATTTCGTCCAAGGCTTCATGCACCCATTATGGTGGCTTCAAAGTCCTGAAATCATCACTTGTAACTCCGTTCTTGTTCTTGCTCCAATGTTCATCCTTCTCCAAGCTAGGCCCTTCATTTGTAAGCAAAACAAATGTATCCAATTTAGGCAGCATCATATTCTCATGAACATTAGAATCATTACCAAGAAACGAAAGTACCTGGTAGTTTAGTTGGCGTGCACGAGCTCTAGTAATTGGTCCAGTATGTATAGCAGCAGGGGCTGTGGGTGTAACAATTGTATTGATGTCCTCATCATCCTCCCCTTCTTGAAATGAAGTCGTCCTCGACGGAAGTTCATCTTCCTCACCCAAATAAGGCTTCAAATCTGCAATGTTAAAAGTGGGACTAACCCCAAAATCTGCAGGCAGCTCAAGTTTATATGCATTATCATTTATTTTCTCTAACACCTTAAAGGGACCATCAGCACGTGGCATTAACTTTGATTTGCGCAACTCAGGAAATCTATCCTTACGCAAATGTAACCAAACAAGATCTCCAGGTGCAAACACAACATGTTTTCTACCCTTATCTCCAGCAAGTTTATATTTAGCATTCATACGCTCAATGTTTTCCTTAGTTAACTCATGCATTTTTAAAATCAATTCAGCACGTTGTTTAGCATCAAAATTAACCTTCTCCGAAGATGGAAGAGGCAACAAATCAATAGGTGCACGAGGTAGGAAACCATACACAACTTCAAAAGGGCACATCTTAGTAGTAGAATGCAATGAACGATTATAAGCAAATTCAATATGAGGCAAGCATTCCTCCCACATTTTCTTATTATTCTTCAAAACAGCCCTAAGCATAGTAGACAACGTTCTATTGACTACTTCAGTTTGTCCATCAGTTTGGGGGTGACAAGTAGTACTAAAAAGCAGTTTAGTCCCCAACTCAGCCCATAAACATCTCCAAAAGTGGCTAAGAAATTTAGTATCACGATCTGAAACAATAGTATTTGGCACACCATGCAAGCGAATAATTTCACGAAAGAACAAATCAGCAACATTAACAGCATCATCGCTTTTATGACATGGTATAAAGTGTGCCATTTTCGAGAATCTATCCACGACATCCAATATGCTATCCCTCCCCTTCTTTGTTCGAGGTAAACCTAAAACAAAGTCCATAGATATATCCTCCCAAGGAACACTAGGTACAGGCAAAGGCATATATAAACCATGAGGATTGAGTCGTGACTTAGCTTTTTGACATGTAGTGCATCGAGCAATAAAACGCTCAACATCTCGTCTCATCTTTGGCCAAAAGAAATGTGTAGCAAGTACGTCCTCCGTCTTCTTCACGCCAAAGTGTCCCATTAATCCTCCTCCATGCGCCTCCTGCAACAACAAAAGACGAACGGAGCTAGCTGGAATGCATAGCTTGTTAGCACGAAACACAAATCCATCGTTAACGACAAACTTGTTCCACATTCTTCCTTCTTTACAATTCTGCATTACATCTTTAAAATCAGCATCATGCACATATTGATCTTTGATGGTCTCCAAACCAAATATTTTGAAGTCAAGTTGTGAAAGCATAGTATAGCGACGAGACAATGCTTCAGCAATAACATTTTCTTTTCCCTTCTTGTGTTTAATGACATAAGGGAAAGTCTCAATGAATTCAACCCATTTACCATGTCTACGATTCAGTTTAGCTTGACTTTTAATATGTTTCAAAGATTCATGATCAGAATGTATAACAAATTCTTTGGGCCATAAATAATGTTGCCATGTTTCTAAAGTCCGAACAAGAGCATATAATTCTTTATCATAAGTAGAATAATTCAGACTAGGCCCACTCAATTTTTCAGAAAAGTATGCAACAGGTTTGCCATCTTGTAATAACACACCTCCTAATCCAATTCCACTAGCATCACATTCAAGCTCAAAAGTCTTATTAAATTCAGGAAGTTGGAGTAAAGGAGCATGTGTCAACTTATCTTTCAATACCGTGAAGGCTTCTTCCTGTGCGGTACCCCAAACAAAAGGCACATCCTTCTTTGTAAGCTCGTTGAGAGGTGCAGCAATGGTGCCGAAATCTCTCACAAAACGCCTATAGAATCCAGCGAGGCCAAGAAAACTCCTCACTTGTGTGACCGTTTTGGGCTGCGGCCAACTCTCAATAGCTTCAATCTTGGCTTTGTCAACTTCAATTCCCTGTGGAGTAACAACATAGCCAAGAAAAGATACTCGGTCGGTGCAAAAGGTGCACTTCCCAAGGTTACCAAACAAACGTGCATCACGTAGAGCAATAAAAACAGCACGTAAATGTTCCAAATATTCTTCCAAAGATCTGCTATAAATCAGTATATCATCAAAATAGACTACCACAAATCGTCCAATGAAAGCACGTAAAACTTCGTTCATTAGTCTCATGAAAGTACTAGGCGCATTAGTTAACCCAAAAGGCATGACTAACCACTCATATAATCCAAACTTAGTTTTAAATGCTGTTTTCCATTCATCTCCCAATTTCATACGAATTTGATGGTATCCACTACGCAAATCAACTTTGGAGAATATTGTAGAGCCACTCAATTCATCAAGCATATCATCTAGCCTAGGAATAGGATGACTATAACGAATAGTAATATTATTAATGCCTCTACAATCAACACACATACGTGATGTACCATCCTTTTTCGGCACTAGAATAATAGGAACAGCACAAGGACTAAGGGATTCGCGTATATAACCTTTGTCGAGAAGCTCTTGTACTTGACGCATAATCTCCTTCGTCTCCTCTGGATTGGTACGGTATGGTGCACGGTTTGGCAGTGAAGCACCGGGAATTAAGTCAATCTGATGCTCAATCCCTCGAATAGGCGGTAATCCCGGTGGCACGTCTTGTGGAAAGACGTCAGCGAACTCCTGCAAAATGTTAGTGACAGCTGGAGGCAAAGAGGAAGGCACGTCCTCGAATGAAAATAATGCCTCTTTGCACACAAAAGCATAGCAAACAGATTTGCTGAAATCTAGCTCATCAATATCAGATTTGGTGGCAAATAAACATGCACTTTTCAATTTAATTTCAGAAGCAACACTAGATGGTTTATTATTAGGCTTCATTTGTTGCTCAAATTCTTTTGCCACAATCTGATTTTCACTCTTATTCGTCTCCTGTTTTGCTTTATTAGCTCTATTAATATCATCTTTCAAAATGGAATCAGGAGTCATAGGAAGCAAAGTAATATTTTTATCCTTATGAACAAGAGTATAGTGATTGTTTCTACCATGGTGTACAGAATTTTTATCAAATTGCCATGGTCTACCAAGTAATAAGGAACATGCTTGCATAGGTACCACATCACAATCAACATAATCAGCATATGTAGAGATACTAAAATGCACACGAACAGTACGTGTTACCTTAACCTTGCCGCTGTTGTTGAACCATTGGATGTAGTAAGGATGTGGATGTGGTCTTGTGGTGAGAGAAAGCTTCTCCACCATCTCCATGCTAGCCAAGTTGTTGCAGCTCCCTCCGTCTATCATGACGCGCACAGAACGTTCCTTCACAACTCCCTTGGTATGGAACAAATTGTGCCTCTGATTTTGCTCAGCTTGTGTGACCTGCACACTCAAAACACGTTGAGCAACTAAACATTCATACCTGTCAGCGTCTTCAGGAGCCATGTATTGCGTCTCATGATCAGAATCATCTCCACCATGTTCTTCACGTGTAATAAGAGCCAATGTCTCCTCATCATAGTCACTAGCGGACTCATATCCACCATCCGCAGTAGCAATCATCACACGCGGAGATTTGCATTCCCTCGCATAATGACCTCCTCCCTTACAACGACGACAAATAATATCACTTGTGTGCCCTGTTGATGCCATGGAAGAAGAAGAACGCTGTGCAGGCCCCGCAGGTGCGCTCTTGGCAGATAATGGTGGTTGTGCCTGTTTTCTTGTATCACGGCTGGAGGTGGCACCGGATGGAGGTGCTGGTGCAGTTGAAGTAGAAGATGCACATGGTGTCCATGATGAAGATCGGCCTGCAGAAAAGTTAGTTCGCCCCAATGCTTGTCGATCCTGCACTGCACGTTCAGCTTTACAAGCAAGATGGAATAAACGAGTGATATTAGTATACTCCTTATAGTCTAGAATGGTCTGAATCTCTCTATTTAATCCACCCAGAAAACGTGCAAGCATAGCTTCATTCTCCTCAACAATACCACATCTAATCATGCCAGTTTGTAATTCCTGATAATATTCTTCTACAGAATTTTTTCCTTGTCTTAAACGCTGCAATTTTTGAAGCAATTCACGTTGATAATATGGTGGAACCCAACGCGTACGCATAGCAGTTTTCAAAGCAGCCCAAGTAGTTGGAATAGGATATAATCTACAATGTTCAGACCACCATACACATGCAAAACTAGTGAAAGCACAAACAGCAGCAGCAACTCGTCTCTCCTCAGGATATTGTAAACATGTAAATCGTTGTTCAGTTTCTAACTCCCAAGTAAGATATATATCAGGAACATATCTACCCTCAAATGGTGGAATATTCAATTTCAGTTTAGGAATATGGACATCATCTCGTACCTGAGGTGGTGGTGGTGCAGGCCTACCATTACGAATATATACCTGAGGTCGACCTGCTGGTGGTGGTGCTGGTGGCTGCTCGTAGATCTGATTTTGATCAACCTCATCCTCATAATCGCCCGCATACTCATCATCCTCCTGGGTACCAGCAACAGCTGTAGCAGGAGCCACAGAAGTATCAACAGCAGCACCAACAGTTTGGCCAAATGCAAGAGGAACACGGCTCGCTCGGCGAAGGTCTATTTCGCGACGTGGAGGTAGTCGTTGTTGTTGTTGTTGGAGAGGTGCGTTAGGTGCAGCGGGTGGTGGTGGTGGAAGACGCGCGAGCAATTCATTAAATCTGTTATCGAGCTTTGTTTCGAACGTCTTCTCAAGGCCAGTGATCTTCTCCATGGCCTCTTCAAAATTGTTCAGCACATCTTGCACCTGTTCAGTCATCATTTGCTGAAACTTATCATGAATGATAGAGGCGAGGGTCCCGATCTTTCGATGAGATGATAACTATCGATTTGGTGGAGACGACTTTGACGATCCGACTACAAACGTGCACGACATTGCGCCTTAGCAATCGCTAAACCAATCTCCTGAGGTTACTGACGATGCTGGAAGCACGGTCAGCCTGACCACGAAGGTCTATTCCTGCAAGCAATCGAAGAACGAGCAAGAATATGATAAAGCAATCTGAATATTGCAAATATATATGAAGTATTGATAATGGTGGGGATCCGGAAGCGGTCTTGGTCTGGTCGTTGGACACAAACGAAGTACACGAAGTTGCAATGGCTAACTTTTAACTAAACAAATCCCAAGGAAAAGCTACTAGATGGATCTACTTATATAGGAGCAAGGGGTGGCGGCCAAGGAGGTGGGAGGACATCCCAAGGCAGCCTAAAACTAAATCTAGGTCGTACAAGGCCAATGGGCCCAAGTGGAGGTGATGTAACACCTTTGGACTTGTAGTTTGACTCGGATTCTGCTGCAGCATCAGATTGTTTCGTCCACAACTCAACGCTCCGGACGAATTTGAAGGTTATTCCACTTGGGTTGGAAAGTGCACGAAATCTAGTTTCCAACAAAAAAAGAATCACCCAATTCGGAGTCCGTATGAAAAACTTGTGTGCGTTTTGAGTCAGGTATGTCTGTGCAGTCCGAATCTGAATCCAGAACGTGAGAGACTTGGACTCTATCTTCTCTTGGGCCAAAAGTGACGTGAGAGAACTTTTTGGACAGCAAATAAACATCTCTTTCTTCCTTATCTTCATATGTGGATTGTACAAATGTCCCATACACCTGCAATTAGACAAAACACAAAAGTGTGTGAAGTATTTTTGTTCTGGATAACACAAATAGATTATTGAATAGTTTGCACTAGAAATCACCTGACAAATATGCATATATGCAATATTTTTGGTCATATCCAAGGTAGTCATGTCCTCATCATCCTCCCCTTCTTGAAAATAAAGCCGTCCTCGGCGTTGCTTAATCTGAAATGTGGCTAACAAAAGAGACAAGGTGTACATGTTGTATATGTATATGTCATCCATTTTTACTTCCCTTGATTTTTGCATATATGACACATGAATAGATGAGTAACTTGCATAGTTCATAAAATCTAAAGCCAAAAAATTAGCACAAGAAGTAGAAGGCATGAATATATTGCAACTCAGTTTGCACATATAAGTGAAGCTCTTATTCATTTCAAAAGATTGACAATGTTCATCATTAAACCATCCCAACATTGGTGAATAAACCTTACTTGCATCAAATTTACATGCTACAACATGCTTAAATAAGCAAACATGCAATAAGTCATTCAACACAGAATCATCACCAAGATTAGAGGTCATATCAAAATGATTAAACATTGGTTCTTTTGCATCAATAGTTAATTCAATGGGTGCACTCAAAATTGTTGGTATTTCAGTTGTTTGATCATATGGCAAAGTCAAATTATCAACGTAGTCCTCTAAAATAGGTGGTGTGATCAAAGTAGTGGGTAGCTCATCAGATGGTGCATTCAAATTGACAAGGCATTCATCATTCTCATGTAGAGATGGAAGATCAGTACCTTTGTCATTACCTCTTATGATCAACTCAGATGATGTAGCCACTCTCGGGGGCGATGTGTCACATGGTGGAGGTGATGTAGTCCTGACAACAACGGATGTGGTTGTCATAGTATGCCTAGTAGTTCAAGGAACAATCATATCAACTCTTGGAATGTGCACCGTGCGCTTGTTCTCCTCGTGGCCAACACGTCGTTTTATTTCCTGTTCAGCTTTGCAAGCAAGATGAAACAAATGGTCCATAGGATAACACTCTTCATGAATTAGTATCTCTTGAATATCACAGTTTAATCCTCCCCAAAATCTATCCATAAAATCATCTTCACTTTCTTCTAAAGAGGAATGCAACAAGGTAGTTTGTAAATCATCATAATATTTTGTTACAGTTTCACTACCTTGTTTTAAGTGTTGCAACTTCTTAATCATGTCACGAGTATAATAAGCAGGGACGAAAGTATGTCGCATGGCAAGTTTCAAATCATCCCAAGTAGTAGGTATATAATCAGGGTGTAACCGACAATATTCACTCCACAAACCAAAGCATAACCAGTGAAAGAACCAACCGCAACCTTAACCTTTTTATGTTCATCGAAATTATGGGAAGCAAATATATTTTTTATGTCGAACTCCCATTCAATATATAAAGCAGGTTTAAAACGACCATTAAATGGTGGTATAGATACATTAACCTGATCATGTGCATTTGGATGTTTGTGCACCTCTCGTGACGGTTGTGGTATTTGCAAAGGTGGTGGCACGTCTCCCGCGATCGACAAAGCCCATGAATTAACTCTGGATCCTGTCATGATTAGTAGAACAAGAAACAAAACCCAAAAATAATGTTCCTATAACTACTAGGATGTGGTGGTAAAACGCTCACAGTAAAGCAAATATCAATGTCTTACAAGTTCTTACCATGCAGCAGGCGGTGATCGGCAACCAGCGGTGTCAAGTAACTCCGAATATTGAGTAAAGCGATTGCCAGGGGAGCGTACGTATACACGATGTAGAAATATGTGGAGCTGGGTTGGCTATATATGGTAGCAAAAGATTAGCAATAATCAATTCAAAGATGCAATGTTGAAAAAACGCTCAACGACGGTACTGTGCTGGTCCTAGGCTAGACCGGACTAGAGACGCGAGCCTAGAACACTAATGAGGTCATGGCGTAGCACAACTAGCATCAATGAAGGATACTGAGTAGCTCTTGACAGCAAGATATAAGTGAAGATCACAACGGCAGTGAAGATAATGATGAAAAACAACTGCCAAGCAGGATATACAACAACTCTCTCTCCAACTTTCCTCTTGAAAAGTTTGAGACAATTTTCTGATAAATTCTTTCAAAGAATGCTACTAACTCAAGCTTTCCAATGCAAAAAGAATCACTCAATTCCGAGTTGATATGAGGAGTCAAAGAATTCTAAAACTGGCCTGAAAAATTGGAACAAGCTGTATTCACGAACTTCGGAGGGCAAAAAGACCTATTTCGAAGCCGATTTGGAGGTGTCAAATATTGAACTAGCTTCTGCAACTATTTAGATGCGGCTCGTCGCTATCTTCAATTTGAGTACTCACGGAGCCAAAACGGACTTCGTATGAGGAAGATACACCTGTTTTACTGAACAGTGCGCAAAACAGATTCCAATCCGAATTCAGGTACGAGATTGATTCTAGATAGATCCAATTTTTTTTCTTCTCTCTTTTTTTTCTCACGCTTTTTTTCTTCTCTCTCTTTTTCTTTCCTTTTTTTCTCTTTTTTTTCTCTATCTTTTTTTTTCTCCCTCTTTCCAAGACAAACTAGATAAGATGCAGATTGGATCAGGCGAAGATGTGAATGACCTCAACTATGATTATGACAATGAACAGTGCATAGCACATGGTGGAAATTAATAGATGGGATGGTGGACAGCGGAACGGATAATGATGCAGCGGCGGCGTGACTAATGTGAACAGAACTCGAAACTCTAAAGGAACTAGACACTAAGACCAGCAACTGACACGACGATGCAACCGATAATTCAACTATGCAAGCAATGAATAGAAAATTGCAAAGGCTCAGACTGGCTTGGATAAAGGATGAACAGATCTAACTTTTTTTTGTGGCTTTTTCTTGGACAATAGGTAAGAAAATAAATCTAATCTAAGAAAAACTGGAAATTCTCACCGAGCAACCTGAAAACTGATA